>NW_013667550.1:189827-193920 GCF_000517525.1 Limulus polyphemus
TGTCGGAATATGTACGGACGGCGCACGGGCTATGTCTGGTGACCAGAATACTTGAACTTAATCCAAACGCATCATGGACTCACTGCAACCTTCACAGAGCAGCGTTAGTATCAAAATGTATATCTGAATATATGAATATGAAAAAATAATATTTTTTATATTCTTTCATATGTTTTTGCCCAGTAAATTTGAGTGGGTCACCATAAGCTGTGGTCATGAATAGTGGGTCGTGATTCTAAAAAGTTTGGGAACCCCTGCATTAATATATATATTCTTTTGGTTTTATATGTAAAATTCTTGAAAACAAACTGCATATTGTTGAAGCAAAACATTCAGAATGTCTTCTCATACTATTTTATGCCATATACCAAAATCATGACATCTCGTGATGATAGGCATAGAGTAGTTGTGCCCTTGGCAATTTTTTGTCTGTACAATTTATCTGTGCTGTGATGGAAACAGCTGAGAGAAGGTGATCCTACTTACCAAATTTAAAAAAGGTTTTGAGGCCAGCCTCACAGCTAATGGAACCAATCAGAATCTAGGGTTTAAAAACAACCAGTAAAGAACTTTTTGCAGCAACAAGGATCATGCATGCTTCACAAAGTCACAGTGATCAAGGGCTGGTACAAATTTAGGATATAAACAATTAAAAGTGAGTTTCATTAAATGATATGCAGTGACTTGGTTAATAAGTGCAACAATTTATCTTGATTAGGAAAGTTTTTCAATTTTAAAGTTCTAAAAATAATGAAACCTTGTCTGGCACAGTGACTCAAATTCACTTACAAATAAATTGAGATGCCTAAAGTAAGTACTGTACTCTCTATTTTTGGGGGTGGGGTTAAAATATTGCCAGCCTTCTCCTCAATATTACCTGCTAGCTGCCACTGTTCAAAGTATAGCAGCACTTTTACAGCTCAAAATTAATAAATGGATTTTTAGATAATGAAAAAATTATATGTCAAACATATGGTGGTTTTATAAATTATTGGATATGTTATTAATCCTAAAACAAGCATCAATAGAAACAGTCTCCTAGTTTGTTTGTTTTTACAGTAAGGAAACAACTATATTGTTAATATAGGGTTAAATAATACTTTATGTGTTTTTGACAATTCTGTAATTATGAAACAAAAATATGGTGGTAGTAAAGAGAATTATTAAGCATCATTTCTTTTTTTTTATAAGTGTTAATGTTAAATCAGTTATTTTTGTAGTTTCAAATAATTAAACATATTGTATGTGGTAACAGCTATTTACATAATAAAGTTACAAAAGAAACACATTTAATGTGAAAGTATAACAGAACTTAATAAGAAACTAAATTTGATATTTGAATGTTTAATAGATGAAAGTGAACAAATAACTGCAACTTTAATGTGATGTATAGGAAATCTTTTTGCAAGGCTCAACTGATGTAATTATTTATGTACCTCTAGCTGTTATACTATTACAATTATTGGAATAAAATTTTTCATCATTAACATGAGGGACTTAATTGCCCCCAGTCCAAGCCCATCAAGGAATGTTGATAAACAATTTTTGTATGAACAAATAAGAAAATTTAGTCATATAAAGTATCAATAGATTAAAAAACTGAAAATATACAAATTAGAAAATTAAACTTTTATATAATGGCTCTGTTAAATCTTTTACAGCAATAAATGTACTTGAATCTATCAACATTCTTTGATGTTAATGAGGAGTTTTATATGAAATACATGCAATACTAAGAACACTTTTTTTTTAACTTCTGTTTTTGAAATTATGAAAATCTTTGTATAGCATTTCACATAAATGAAACTGTTGGAGTATATTATTTTACTCAACATATTACCAAAAGGCATTAGTTAGAGAAATGATAAATTAAGTGAACTGTAAAAATTTAGAAAAAGGACAGAGCAGACTGAGTCCATGAAATGACTGCCTCACTTAGTGATCTGTACTATCATGGTGGAAATATAATAATTATAGTTCCACCATGTATACTACTATGTGCTTCACTTCCACCAATACATAAAATTACCAGCCCAAAAATTGATACATGTGTAATTCAAAAATAAACACTAAATGCAATTTTAAGTTTAGTTTAACTTTGAATTTTAAGTCAAGTTAATGATGTCAGTCAGCCAGAATTGTAACTACAGTTATAAGGAAATAAATATAGGACTACTTACTTTTTCATGCAGGGAGAACCATCTTTTATAGTAACACCACTGACAATGAGTTTAAAATCTTTAACTGAAACAAGTCTAAAAAGTTGACATGTAATTGCAAGGTTTTGTATGACACTAAGTCATCAGAGTGTTTCTAATTAGATATTTGTTGAGAATGTGCTGTGAATAATTTGATAATTTGTAATTAATATTAATTTCTGATGAGACCAAGCTACCTACTTAAATCAAAACTAAAAATCAACCCATTAATAAGTATAATGAATTAAATATATGTTGCTTGTGCTCTTACTTATAAAAAATAAAATGCATTGTTTCATCAGTTGAGTACCTTTGTCTTAAACCTCATAATATTTCATGAACCTTTGCCAGCTTAGGAGATTTAAGTTAGTCTTAAATCCATATAATAATGATAATAATAATAATAATGCAAAACAATATTCATAATAAAGTATAGTAATAAAATATTATAAAGCTAGATTATTAGACATTCTAAATCAATATTGCTAATGAAAGTAACCTTAATTGAAGGATAGAGTACACCTGACTACAGAACACACAAACACTAGTTGTTAGCTTTAGATACTTGAGATGGCCAGGAGTATTCCTCGCTGGACAACATCCAGTGATTAAGTTGGATATAGAATGCAAAGATGATGATGCATATCTATATGCATTACAACACTCTTCTGCTAATCTCTTATATGAAGATAGCATTTTTAAGGGTGTATGTGTTTCCATGATTTTCAAAGCAGAGGAAGCCTCTCTCTCTCTTAAGCACTTATAATGCCCCAGCTATACAGCAGTAGAGTTTTTGATTTCAGGAACCTGTCTACATTACTATTTTCCAAATAGTGGTATTTTGAAACAGCTTAACCTGTTGGGGTTTAAAAGGATGGCAAATAAAGAACTGAATCGTTTCCTCAAACATTTCAAGCAAGTTTCCTCTTAGAATGGGGGCAAACAGTGCAATATCTATGCTGAGTTTGGATAATTTGGTACTCTACTATTAAGAGCAATTGGGCAAGAGAAAGCTTACTGTCAGTGACACAGTTATCATTGAGTTTTGCCATAGATTCAACTTTGTGGAGGACTGACTGATACTTAAGGTTGAGTTCAAGGCTCTAAAGCATTGGACTCATTAGAATTGGGCCAATTATACAGTTATATTAATGAGGTTTCATTCCTGCAGGCATTCCTGCTAATCTTGATGAGTTATTCATTGAAATGTTCATAGATTGACTGCTGCTTAGCAAACTCTGGTATTACTTGATCTATGTTACTTGATTTCTGTGGCAACACAGTGAACTGAATGCTGAAACAGAAGAAGAAATTGACATCAGTAATGACTGTAGTGACTGATTTGACTCAATGATCTATGAAAATCCCCAAGGCTCAACTGAAGTGTCAACTACTAACTTCACTGCTGCTTGTGTTGTAAGTAGTTGCAGCTGCCATGGTTCTTTATGGACATAACTAAGCTTATAATGTCCAGTTGCCATAGTTAATATTCTTTGAAAAGGTTACTGCATATGTAGATGAGGGTAAGGGTGTAGATTTGGTGTATCTGGATTTTCAGAAAGCATTTGACAAGGTGTCACATAAAAGTCTTCTAAAAATAATAATCTCTATAGGTGTGGTGGATAAGTTAGCAAATTGAATAGAAGAGTGGCTGGATGGAAGAAAGCAGAGGGTTGTTACAAATGAAGTTCAGTCAAACTGGATTAATGTCACAATTGGAGCACCTCAGAGGTCACTCTTAGGACTTTTGCTCTTTCTGATTTACATCAATCACATAGATGAAGGAATAGTGAATAAATTACTCAAATTTGCAAATGATATTAAGGTCTTGGGTGTTGCCAGCTGTGAAGAGGATGCTGCTGATTTACAAAAGAATTTAGATCATTTAGTGAGTT
>NW_013667550.1:193930-213281 GCF_000517525.1 Limulus polyphemus
GGCAAATAAATGGCAAATAGGTTTAAATTATAATAAATGCAAGATAATGCATGTGGGTTAGCATAATTTGAATTATAAGTATAATTTGGATGGGAATAATCTTAATAGTGTTATGAAGGAAAGGGATCTTGGTGTAATAGTCAATCAGTCTCTAAAGATGTCCAAGTAGTGAGCTGTTGCTAGTGGTAGGGCAAATAGGATTTTAGGTTAAATCTACAGAAATATTAAATACAAGTCTAAAGAGGTTATAATTTCATTGTATAAATTACTGGTTAGCCACGTTTGGAATATTGTGTTTAGTCTTTGGCTCCTTACCTTATGAAAGACATTGAATTGTTGGAAATGGTTCAGAGAAGGGTTACTAGAATGGTGCCTGGGATGGAGGGGTTGTCATATGAGGAAAGATTGAAATCTGTTGAATTGTTTTATTTTGAAAAAAAAGAAGAGTTGGGGGGGGATCTGATTGAGGTGTTTTAGATTGTAAAGGGAATTGATAGTGTTTATGCATCATCTTTCTTCATACTTAACAGTGAGAATAGTAGGACTAGGGGACACAAATATAAATTTTGGCAGGGTAGGAGTCATTTTCAGCTAAGACAGTTTTATTTTTTCTAACAGGGTGGTTGACCTTAGGAATAGGTTGCCCTCAGATGTTGTGAAGGCAGTAAATTTAAGTGAGTTTAAGAGAAAGCTTGATAAATATATGTATGATAAAGGCAGGCTTTGATTTTTCTTTTTTTTTAATTTAGTTATTAATAGTTTTAGTTTAGTTTAGAAAATGGAACAGCACGAGATGGACCAATAGACCCATGTTGTCCCAAAATTTTATGTTATGTTATAAAGGAATATTTTCAAGCTGTGGCCCTGGAACATATAGGATTTATAACTTTGTCTTTATGAAGTGAAGTCAAAATTACTGGATCACTCACCTAGTATACCTATTGTTATCTGGTAATTTTGATTTAGAAGAATGTTTAACTTGTGCAGTAAACTATTTTGTAACTTTGAATATTTTACCTTATAATTTTTTCTTGTCAAGGTGGTTGTTATGTACAAATTTTGTATTAACTACATTTATTTGTAGTGGTAAACATAATTAGCTTATGTACTGGCTACATGAATATAATTTTGGGTTTATTTATTATTTTTCATACTATATTTATTATGTTTTGGAAAGCAAATTGAAGTTTAAATCATTTGGTTGCCAAGGTAAGGAGCAGAGTGAGTCACTGGCATAGAGAACCATTTTACTTTCTTTGCTCTCCCAGTAGACACAGGGTAATTAAATACTGTTGAGAGACTTTGTGTTCTTGGGATGGCAGTTGGCCAGAACTGGATAGATTGCTGTTACTTTAGCATATGCTCAGCTTGGAGCATAATGTTATCAGATGCTGACCATACAAAATCTACTTCAATCATACAATGATGACTGAACCCCTGATCTTCTTCTGGCTAAATCCTGATCATTTTCGAATTTGACAGAAATAAATTTGGCAAATTCTATTCTTTAATAAATTTGCACTAAAAACTTAAGAGAATATTGTAAAAAATTGTTAAGAACAAGTCTATCTCTTATATCTCTGCACCTGAGGTCTCCAGCTCTCCATTTATTAACTAATCTAACCACTCTCATACAAACACTTCTACTAATCATTACTTATGTAAAATCTTAATCCAATAACTGTTGCCAAGTTTATAAGTGATGTCAATTAAGCTAATATTATTAGGATAGTTCATAAAAAATTCCATGTGTTTAATCAATGTTTACATCTTTGAAATATTACATCAAATAGTTATTTATATTAAAAATAACTTAAGATGTTATGGTATAACAACAACGACATGGATCCATTTAAAGAAATCAGCATGACAAATGAATTAATAAAAGCATCAAAGCATGTTCATTTTTAAAATCAGTAGTAATTTTGACAATACAACTATGTACTTGCAAATTTTTCTCAGCATAAAACAAGAACAGCAAAATTTCTCATTGTAATATTGTAAAATTTCAACAGATATTTTAAAAGTTGAACCATATTTTATCAGAAATTAGTAGATAAAGCAACTTTTTATTGAAATTTGCCAAATCTTTTTTACAAAAAAGTATGTTTTTCAAGTTGTATTATACAAATATTATTTGCAGAACTACTTCAAATAGTATTAAATGTATATTTCCATTGATGTCATTCTTTTGTTCATCTACTTGGACAAAGGTAAGTATGTGGATTTACAAAGCTAAAATCAAGGCCTTGATTCCCTTCAGTGGACGCAGCAGATAGCCTGATGTGGCTTTGCTATAAGTAAAACACACACACAGTCATTCTTTTGATTTTTAAACTTTCAAACATGGAATAAAATTCTCTCTGTTTTTACAATAGTAATGTAAAAAATTCTCCATCTTCATTAACTAATTCATATTAATCACTTTCATCCAACTTATGTATGGTTGCTTGTAGCATATTTTTCTGACTCTCAGTATGGTCAAGTTATTAAAAAATATTTCCTTTGTTTATCAAAAGGTTTTGGGTATAAGACAATTATCACCAAGAACTGTTTAAATTTATATGCTTTTACAAGTAAACAGATATAGAATGTATAATAATAATTTTGAAGTATCAGACAAAAAATATAAAGACTTATCGGTTTTCATATCTATTGTTAAAATATGCATATTTTAAATTCTTAGTTTTCAAAGTTCATCTCATTTTATACAAGACTGTTGTAGAAAGTCAAATTGTTAAAGATCTAGAGAATAGCATGCAAATATGAACAAGGTAACTGAAACTGAAGTTATGTAGAATGTAAATACATTAGTTGTAGGGTACTGTAACTTTTGTATCTGTTCAGTTATATATTTTTTATGTTTTAATATATAGTTGATAATAACAAAAATATTTCTATACACAAAGTATTAAATCTAGTACAAAGTTGTGTTCGAAAATAATTTCAAACCTTTTGATATGTTTATCTCCTTAGTTCTCAAGATTGATATCAAGACACTTCCTGGTGTAGGTAAGTTAGCATGTGTAATTTTTCCATTTAAAAAAAAATATATATATATATAAGTATAGTAAGAAATTTTTAAAATTTATAAAAACAAATAGGGATTTATAAGTATAAAAAAACCTAGCTATCCATGGTAATATAGAAAGTTTTAATGCTACAAAAAGTCAAAACTACAAAATCAGAGTTACTTAAAATTTAAAAAAATGTACTTCTACTTTGGCTCAGAATAACATAATTACAGTGATTCGCCCCATGTAGGGATGAAAAATTTTAAACTCTAAGTAACTCAGATTTTGTAGTTTTGACTTTCTTGTTTCAAATCACTGTAATTATGTTAGTCTGAGCCAAAGTAGGGATTACATTTTTTAAATTTTAAGTAACTCTGATTTTGTAGTTTTGACTTTCTTGTTTCAATACTTTTTGTAGCATTAAAACTTTCTGTATTATTATAGTTAGCGAGATTACATACATATGAATCCCTTGTATGTTTCCTTTTTATTAACTATATTTTTGTGCTCCAGCAATACCAAGCATGGGGTGCATGTATACCAGATTCAATTTTATTACTTATCAGGACCTCTACCAGCCTACCCTCAGATCTAATTATATGCCCAAAGTAGTGCATCGTCCACTTTATATATATATATTTGAATCCTTTTTGACACAAGAAAGGAATCACTGGGACCCCAGACGGAAGAGTTCTGTGAAAGAATTAGAGTGATAAGATTTGTCATTTTTTTTCTGTATGTTTGTCTGGAAAAGTCACTTACTTACTTACTTATATGAAAATGTTTGAAATAGTTAAATTTTTATTCACTCCATAAACATGTATATAGCGATTTAGGTGCCTTTATAAGTATAATAAGCTTTTGTTTTGCTTAGTCAATACTGTGAAAAAGTTATTATTAATATTCTGACATTTTAAAGGTGGTTTTAAATGGGTGATTTTTATAGCTGCCATTTTGTTTCATCACAATTACAAATATGTACTCAGAAATATATATTTTAGATATTTTAAATAAATACATATATAGATATGTTATTTAAAGAGATAAACTATATGGTTTTAAAAATAATATTATAAGCTGTTTTAATATTGTGTTCCTATTAATGAAAAGTCAAAAGATTAACTTATTCCACCTGGATATTTTCAATTTTAGAATAAGTATTACATTTTAAAATTACAAAACCCATTCCAGGCAACATTATTAATGTTTATAGTTATTATTTTAATGCTTGTTTATAAAACATATTCTTGATATAGAAGTCATTTTTCTTTTTTGTTAATATTAAATTGTTCATAGATATCCATTTTTCTAGATCTTATGACTGGAAGTATGTTTTAATACATTTGTTGTTTATAGGTAACAAGGCTTCATGTGGCAAGTTTGGGATTGTCAAATTCTACAGGGGAAATGAAGATGACTTTAAATCTCAGATCAGTTACCATGTGAGGGAGGGCTGTTATTGTAAGCAGCTTAAAACTGGTAAGCTGTTCATAGATTAATCTTCAGACTTAATATACTTACTTATGCAAAAAACAAATTATTTCATGTATGTTTAAATCCCACCTTCATTTCAGATCTGAATTTTATTATGTTTGGTTTTATGAACGTTTTCTATTACTTAGATGACTTTTTATTATGAATTTTTCCAATTTAATTTAATTACAAGCTGAGGCGCTTAACCTATGTCCGTGGGCATAACAGTTGAATGTAGGGCTTGAACTCATAAATTAAACCATATACTTGTATTTATATGCATAATTAATTTCACACATATTTTATTTTATTTCACATATACTTTATTCATAACTATTTTATTTCACACTTACTTTATTCAGTTTACAGAAATGGTATTACATTTACTTTACTTTACTTTACTACTTTTACTAATTCCTCTCTACAGCCTCAGTGTTTGTTGATACCTTGAGTTCTTCTTGATATACCACATTAGAAGTTCTTCCTTCTTCCTGAACCAAAATAAGGAGATTTCTTGGTGATTCTACTATTGAACATCCAGTGTAGAATTGACCATGTGAAAAGCAAGGGGTTTTCAGATGTAGCCCTGCCACTTAAAGGGTCTGATCTTGTGCTTTGGTTGCCATTTTTCCTGGAAAAAAATGAGAATGGTTGACATTTTTATTGAAAAAACTAAATTTTCCAAGGAAACTAAAACAAATTCAAGAAAATAACTAAAACAGAAAAATTTACAAATAAAAATGGGTCCAAAACTGTAGAGTCATTAACTAAACAAACATATTTTTTTTCTGTGGGTGTATCCGAAGATTGGTGGGGCTGAGTAATAAACAACCTATGATGTGCCCCATGGTCCAGTGTATCATCTTACCAAGTTTAGTTGAGATTGGTCCAAAGACCATGGAGTAGTTTTCAGACAAACAAACAAATGTTTTAATTTTATTAGTATAGATTAAAGAAAATCTTGATTGAAGAAGTTGGTGTGGGTCAGTTTTTCTTTACAATTTTTTTGTGATAGTTTTCATAAGTAATATAATGTTTTCATAGCATATATAGTTGAAAATATTTTGAAAATCTAAGTGTGAATTATACGGAGTTCCAAAGATTTTACTTACAAATACATACATGATCTTAGAAAAGTTTTGTTACAAAAGTTAAAAATGTATTAGAAATACTGGAAAAAGAAATTGTCTTTTTGATAAATATAAACTAAGAAAAATATTCATAGCTGTATTAAATTTGAAAACTCAATAAATTAAAGAGCTAAAAGTAAAATTGTTTTTTTGATAAGGTCAATACTTTTCTCTTTTACCAAATTTCCTGATATTTTTCATTATGTATCCACATTATGTTTTAAAAGAGAAAGATTGAGAGCAGAGTCAGGGTCTTTTTCTTCTCTAATTTTACTGATATTCCTATTGTGTTGCACTGTATATCCACAATCTGCTTTAGAGAGAACAAAAAATTAAAACAAAGTTGCTATCATTAGCCAAAACATATATGACTATTTCTCTAACTTGTTATTTGTAGTAAAATGTGGAAAGATTTTTATAGCTATGAGTCTATGATGGATTTGGTCTTTGAGAGGCAACCTAATGAAGGGATAAAAGCATTAGTCCAGCTTGAGTAAATAAAAAAGCTGTAACTCTACTAACTTGTAGGGAGAGGGAGACTGCTAAAGAAGACCTGGACAGTTTCTGGACCAATTTTTAACAAGTTAGTAACTGTGAAGGTTGAATCAAGACCTCAGCTACACAGATGCTTATCTTGATAGTGAAAAGTGCAAAACAGAAGACCTTGTCATCACCTGTCAACTTGAGAATAAAACAAGCAGAGCACATTGATGGAGGAACTGAAAAAGTGTTTTGATCCAAAGGGAATAAAGGAAAAGACAACCTAATAACCAAGATTCTTGTCTCATATGAAGGCACCCTCCAAATATTTTATGGGAAGGCTTATACTGTTATGTATGTTAAAGACAAATAAGATATTTTGTTAAAATTTTTACCAGATAACTGGTGAATGTATAGACCTTACAAGAAACTATTTTCTTGATAACATGTTATGTTGTGGTTTTAAGAGGAAAAATTCTTTCAAGACAGAGGAAATCATGGAGGAGTAGAGATGATATGTGGAGGTCAGCTCTCTTCTAGCTACTAGGAAAGGCCATAGACTTGAAGGAAAAAGAAAGGTTTAATATTCCTAGCAGTCATATAAATAGATCTGCCACCATTTCTTACTACCTAAAAATTGTCAGAGCTGTATGTTATTGTCACCCAAACCATTGGCATCACACAGATAAAACAATGGGGAGGGGGGCACCCAAGGCTTCAGTGGGGTCAAAATGCTTTCAAAGGATTGGATTATGAGAGGAGATATTTTCTGTTACTTGAAATTAAAAGATAAAAATTTAATAAAATACTACACCTGTACTTATTTTTAAATAGTGAATCTAATGATGGATATCAGAGAGTTCTGGATATGAAATACTATCCATATATATGTAAAATACATTAGTAAGTTACAGGAGAATTTTGAGCTAATAGTCAAAAGTGATTTTATCAAAAGTATTATTATGATTACTTCATTGTATGTGACATATAGCTAGACATTAACTTGAGGAAAAGATGGGTTAATAGATAATATATTTATTAGACACAAGATACAGCTAAAACTGTTTCAACTTAGTCTAGTAAATTTAGTAAAGCATTGAAGTCAATATCTCTTGAAGTCACTTGGTAATAGTCACCCTTTTTTTCTTCAAAACTGATGAACCTGCTAGGTCTAAATCTGTGAATTTTCCTAATAGTTCCAAACAATGTGGTGAATGTAATACAAATTCATTGGCTGTTTCAACAAGAGACAAGGAAATGGCTTTTTTCCTTATATATATATATATTTAACATCATTACGTGATTCAAATGAGATTGAGACATGGTAGATTTCAATTAGTTTTTTATTCTTTTTAAAGTGCTGAAAAACTCTCATTAGTTGCTGGCATTATGAGAACTATATTAGCCAATGTTACTACAGGATGAATCAGTTCATTTTTAGATTCACTAAGGTTTTTAATATAATCAAATATTTCTTGCATTTTCACATCTTATTCTTCTGGAAAATTCACAGAAAAAATTTCAAGATGGGTTTCTAATTCAAACTTGTAAAATTCTGATACCTGTAGCAGTTCTTGGCCAAACTCCTGCTTTCGAGCTGCTTTAATAAGAAGCTGTTCACAATGGACATGTATTTTAAAATCAGTCTGTTCAAACATGTCACAGAGTGCCATTATTATTTGGTCCAGGGCCTGAAAATAAATCTGTCAATAATAATCCTCTGGTGAATTTGGGTATTCATGTTTTGCCTTTCCTTCCTCAAAATGAGCTGGATCCCGTCTTACAACATGGAAATTTTGAATCATTAACTGAATATATTTTTTTGGCTTTCTGCACACAATTTGTGTAAAAAAACTTAATTGTTCTTCATTCTGCGTGCTTTGCAGTGTTTTCACAATCATTTTTGCTAAAGGTTGACCCTCGTCAGTAGATGTGTCTTTTTTCTGCAAATTGATACTTAAATTATCTGCATGGCATAACAAACATTTGACCATTATCAAACCAAAAAAAAGTCAAACTGGGTCATATGAGATTGAACTCCTCTTATTCTTGCTTTCATATCATTATCTAATGGCTGAGACAGAAACCAGTCCCATAACTCATTAAGGGTGTCAAAATTATCTAAAATACTCTTCAGTGCCTGGACTCACACAGTCCATCTGGTCGGACTAAGTAAATGGATTCCAGTTCATCTGTTTTCAGATTCCTCACTTGTAGGCTTAAGTATTAATTGTAATCTAGCATCTTGTTTTGGAGATTTTTTAACCGGTTTTATTATTTAATATGTAGTGTCCATAGAATCTTTCATTACTTTCATGTGCTTTAGTGTACAGCATGCTAAATTAAGAGAGTGTCCAATAATTGTATAAATATTGTGGTTCAATTTTCTATATATTGGCTGCAACTCCATTTTGTTGACCAGCCATGGTACTACAGCCATTGTAACATTGGCTTCTGCATTGACTTAAAGATAAAATCATATGGTGGATTACAACATCATTAATGACATCTATTATTGTTGCAGCATTAGTTTTCTCTAACACATGGAGTTCTATCAAGTCTTCGTGAGGATTCATTTCACTGTCTATCCATCTGAGGCACAGTACAAGTTATTCTTTTTTTGAAATATCTGTTGTTTCATCAGCTACAATGCTAAAGAATTGAGAATTATGAACAGATAAAGCTATATTTCGCAAAATATTTAGAGCTAGAATTTGCCTCATCTCATTTGTATATTTGTCAATACACTTTCTAACCCAGTCCTTAATTTCTGGAATGCCTTCAGATCTTAAGTAAAGCAATTGCATAAAATTTAAATCATTTCAGATTCTCCTTCTACACAATGGCCTCTAATAGGCAAACCTTGTCGAGCTAAAAAACGAATATTAGACAATATATCGAGTAGCATTTTATGATTTGACTGACATTTTATTTCACTAAGATTTCGTGCCATTTCTACTAAACTTTTTGTGCTCTCTCAAATTATTAAAAGACATTCTACTGCTTTTTTTTGTGGCAATCAGAGGTGGCATATTTATTAAAACCTTTATTATTCGACATGGCTTGCTTCCAGTTACAGTACCCAGAGAATATAAATGCAGGATTCATCACCTTTGTTGACAGTTTCCTTCATTATATGCTTCTTGATGTATGTAAAACAATACACTTTATCATCAGACTAATCATAATGGAGCCACCCCCAAGCAGAGAGCCAATCACCCTTGAATCATCTTTTTGATATAGTTTTTATCCATGTCCCATATCGTCTTTTTGGAAAATTGAATAATTGAGGCTGAAGTGGCCAATTTCCTATTTTAGGAGGCAATAGATTTAGGTTTGCTGTTTCCAACTCTATTTAATCGTCACTTTCTATGGTAGGCCTATCAATAAGATGTGAAGTTCCATTTGTACTAGGTTCTGGATTATTAACACCTAGATCAGTGCTATCTATTTATGGTCCAGACAGTTCTGCAGATTTCATACTATCCTCAGCTTACTTTGAAGTTGTAGGACCAATTCCAAAAAAGTGGCCTATGGTAGGTTGGTTGCAACATTTCTTGCATTTAGGTTTATCCTGTTGAATACTAAAAATTAAAAATTAACTGTGATTAGGCTTACTGCAGTCCATTTTTCATTTTTTTAATAAATTTGTCAATTATTATTAATAAATTTAAATTTTCCACTATTTTATTAATTTAGTTTTTAGCCATTATAACTCTGAACAGGAACATGAAACCTGCATAATTTATGCATTAGATATATTTATTTAAAAAAAGTCTAGGCTATAAAGCTTCATTTTAATAATACTGGTATTACAGATTTTTAAACCCAATATTTCAGTGAGATTGTTATTCTAATTCTGTATAGAAAGTCAGGTTAAGCCAGAGCTAGTAAAAATGGAAAATGTTTTATGGAAAACGTAATTAGTTTTTTTCTAATTACAAGTTGGGAAAACTTTAGCTGAACAGCATAATGTATTGTACATGTAGACATGTTATATCACATTATAATAGTGCTGTGTACCAGTCTCAATTATCATGACAACAATTGATATGTAAAAATAAATAACACTGTTTGGCTACAATTATATTATCTTGCAATACAAAGTGGGGGGGGGGGCAAAAGGGAATGGTTTTTAAAAAGTGGGAAACATTTTTGATATTTCAAAAATGTTAGGCAAATGCCCCCCCCTTAGGCAAACACTTGACAAGAGAATAACCATACTACTTATGAGGAGAGATAACATAGCTACTTTCAAATAGGTTCCAAATGAGATGATACATCTAAGAGCATTTTTATTTGCAAATTACTGCCTAAGTGGACATCAGGGATTTCAAAATCCATAGATACTACTCAGTGCTAAAGACTGATCCATAGTCTCAATACAAGATCCATTCACCTCTTAGCAACATTCATGCTCAGACAACTGTTGACTAAACAACTGCTTTGTAGACTTTCCTAGAGCACTAGATATGTAGCCAGCATTTATATACAGGGGATGTTCAAAGGATAGGATCATACAGTCTTCAGTAGTGAGTGTCAAAAAGAAGGAAAGGTACACCCAAGTTTGTATTAATTTTAGATGGATGAACATGGTAACTTGTGTTGACTACTTTCCTTTGCCATGAACAGATCAATGTCTGGACAGCTTCCCATTAGGTTAAAAATAGAGATCTGACATCTAGATGTAGTGAGTCAAACTAAACATTTAGCCTAGACAAGATTTACTTTCTTGATATAAGAATTTGATCCTAATACTTTGTTCTGACCTTAAGAGTGAGAAGCTAAGCCTAATCTATGTTCTTGAATTAAAGTAAAAGGTATCTAACCTGACTGTAAAAACAGCTATATATATAAAAGGTGCCAGAAAAGCTAGAACTTTACCATTCTACAAGCTGGAATAAACAAACTGTTTCTCCAAAATCCAGATTCCAAGTCTCTGAGTTTAGTCAAGTTTGTTATTGTTAGATATACACAATTGTTTCATTTAAATGTAATATGAGAGGTATGATTTAGATAGTAATAAAGCATGAGTGTTAAAGTAAGTTACTTTTATAAGTGATAGTTATGGCAGATTTTCTTACATAACTGTTTATGATTTATTTGTTGTGTAGTAGTTCATTTGCTGTGAATTGACATCATGTTACTCAAACCTTCTAAGTTTTTCTCTTTATTTCATTGAGTATTGTTATATCATAATGTTTTCTAGTTGATAGAAAGTTCTAGGCCTCAGTTGGGCAATATATATATATATATATATATATATATAGACAACGAAATTAAGATCTAAGTTAGTAAAAGTGAAGTTAGACTGTGTGTGAATTAGCCGTAACAGGCGATTTCTTAAGCAAATTTCACAGTTTGTATTATACTAACAGAGATAGAGGAGAATAATTTGTCTTGTCACAAGGTGTTCTAAAGTAATTTAACCCATCTGTGTGGACTTTGATGAAAAAGAGACTATTATTTAAAGCTCTGGATACAACTGTGATAATCGATAGTGTAAAGAATGTTCGTACATATGTGTGACTTGTTTTGAATACATAAAACAAGTGGATTGTGTGCTGTCCATTTAGTGTTGAAATTTATCCCCAACAAGTCACAAACACCTGCTGTAAAGAATCATGGTCTGTATAAAAACCTGTCATTGGAGAGCCAGCCAGGATTATACAGTGGTAAATGGCGGTAAAAGAAGACATGAATGACAGCAGAAGTAGGCCTATATTTGCCCAACTGTAGTGATGACGAAAATAGTGTAGAGATTACAATTATACTATATATCCATGTTGACTGATTTTGATAAATGGATAGAGAGAGGTGAGTAACTTGGGCTTAAAGATGGTGAATATCTATGAGGGTTTGTTAAAAAAAACAAAAGAACTAGAGAGAGAGAAGCATAGGCAGAGAAGAGAGGAAGAAAGACTGAAAGAAGCAAAGGAAATATATATAGAGAGGATAAGAGCACAAACTGAGAAACAAGAAAATGTGAGAGAGAAGGGAGAGACTGGAAATAGAGAGAATAAGAGCACAAATTGAGATTGCTAAGCTCACCCAACAGAAAGATGATGGACCCAAGAATGACAATGGGGTCAGGGCCAGCTGACCCAAGCTGCCTAAATTTGATGAAGAGAAAGACAACATGGATGATTTCCTGGAGATATGAAAGATTCACCCAAAGTAAGAACTGGGACAAATGTGACTGAGCAGTCAATCTCAGCCCACTTCTCACAGAAAAAGGCCTACAAGTGTATGCAGGCATGACATCAGAAGATGCCATGGACAAATTAAAGATGGCCTTGTTGAAACATTATGAACTTACTGAGGAAGGTTTTCCCTGGAAGTTCAGAGAAGTCAAACCTGACACTGGAGAAACTGTATTTCAGTTTGTAGCACATGTACAGTAATATTTCACAAGGTGGACTGACATGGCCAAGTGTGAAAATAGTTTTGAAGGACTGGCAGATCTACTAATATGTGAACATTTCAACTGAAATGTCACTGTTCCTAAAGGAGAGAATACCAAAAGGCATGAACGAGATGATCAATTTGGCACAATAGTATATAGAAGCCCATGGAGGGAGTATAACTGGCAAGTCCAAGAATAACGACTTAAAGTCAAAACCAGGGGTAGCTGACCAGAAACAGGATACCACCAAAGGTGACAAGAAGTCAAAAGACAGAATGGGGAAGAGATGCAGTGCTAGTTATAAAATAGGGCACATTCCAATAAGTGCAAGTCAAAGATGTGACCAGATTCTGCAGGTCATTTGACATCTGCCAAAGGACAACACCTAGAGAGAGAGTAGCCAAGGTGCCACTGGGTGAGATGCCTCTCATAGAAGAGCCATTCAGCAGAGTAGCTGTGGACTTTATTAGCTCTTTACTACCCCATAGAACCCTAGACATAATGGGTTTTGTGAGAGAGTCAGTGGAGGCTTAAATAGCATGCTAAAGATGTGCCAAGAGAGAGCATGTGATTGGGACAGATACCTGCAGAAAGTATTATTTGCTTCCCGAAAAGTCCCACAAGCAAGTACAGGATTTTCACCCCTTGGGTTATTGTAAGGAAGATCATTATGAGGTCCAATGCAGATATTGAAAGAGCTGTGGACAGGAGAAGAAAAATCAGAAGTGAGGAACACATACAGTACATGCTAGACATCAGAAACCAATTCAAGGAGACCTGTCAACTCGCTTGAGAGAGCTTGTATGCAGCTCAAGGCAGTCAGAAGCATTTCTATGACAAGAAGGCCAAAGATCAATGTTTCAAGGCCAGACATGTCTTAGTTCTGCTATGTATGGATAACAACAAACTCACCCTGCAGTGGAGAGAACCTTTTGAAATTCAGGATGTGGTCAACAGAATGGGCTGTAAAGTGAAAGTGGACAGGAAAAACCAAGATCTACCATGCCAGTCTGTTGAAGAGGTACTTTGAAAGGGAAGAAAAACCTAATAGGTGCAGCTGTTGAGGCACAGGTAAACATGGCAGGTGTGGTTGTCACAGATGCATAACCAAAAGAGAGTTCCTTAGTCATAGAAGAGGAAGACCTACTAGACCTAAGACCACTAGGTGGAGATGAGACATACAAGGACATCAACGTAAGTGAAGAACTGATTGGCAAGCAGAAGAAAGAGCTACAAAATCTACTGTGCCAGTACACAGACATCTTCACAGATAGTACAGGTAATACAGACCCGTGGCAACACAAGATCGAGACTACGACCAGTAATCCAGTCGAGATGAAGTCCTGCCCAATGCCATATACAATGAGAGACCAACAAAGGAACTGTAAATTTTAGTACAGACTATATAAGGAGACTTTGTGTATGAACTGAAATTAGTCTTTGTATATAGTGGAAAAAAATATTGCAAATGTTTTTCTTGAAGAAGGGCTTATTGTTAGACATACACGATTGTTTCATTTAAATTTAATAAAAGAGTTATGATTTAGATAGTAATAAAGCACAAATGTTAAAGTAAGTTGTTTTTAGAAGCATTAGTTATGGCAAGTTTTCTTACATAACTGTTTATGAATAATTTCTTGTGTAGTTCAATTGTTGTGAATTGATGTCACATTATTTGAATCTTCTAACTTTTTGTTGTTGTTTCATTGAGTATTGTTAAATCATAACATCTCTTAGTTGGTAGAAAGTTTGAGGCTTCAGTCAGGCAATATATATATATATGTATATTGGTGACCAAGTTAAGAAGTAAGTTTGTAAATGTAAGTTAGTGAAAGTGAAAGTAAAAGTAAAAGTGAAGTTAGACTGTGTGTGAACTAGCCATAATGGGCAATTTCTAAAATGAGTTTCACAACTTGTATTGTAATAACAGAGATAGAGGAAAATAATTTGTCTTGTCAAAGGGTGTTCTCAAGTAATTGAACCCACCTATGAGGACTTTGAAAAAAAGAGACAATTATTTAAAGACCTAGATACAACTGTGACAACCGGTAGTGTAACGAATTTTTGTACATACATTTGATTTGTTTTGAATATAACATTTTAAAACAAGTGGATTGTGTGCTGTCCATATAGTGTTGAAATTTATCATTAGTAAATCACAGATACCTACTGTAAAGAATCCAGCCCTATAAAACCTGACATCAGTAAGCAACCACACTTTTTTCCCTTTCTCTAAAAGTAATATAAACAACAATAAACTACAAGCTATTATATAACAACAAGAAGAATCTGGTACACAAAAGCTTTATAAAGTTTAAAGTTAAACATATCAACTTGCATTTTATGTATAGTTTTATGAAAAGCTGGTGTTAGAATTGATCTGTTTAAATTAGTAATTTTGAAAAGATCAATGCTGTTTAGTCAGATTACTAAGAATTTTTCTACGTAATGCAGTGAAGCATTATCTTTTACTTTACAACCTAACTTTTAAATTCCACATGTTAACAATTCAAACACAGATTGTGTTTACATAAAAACTAGTAAGTTTAAAAACTTTCACATCTGAAGAAGATCTAACTATCAATTAAAAATATAGTTTCTGAAGTGCTACTCATCTCTCTTCACCACAAAGAACTATTGTCTTGTATGCACTGCCCTATAAATTTCTGTGCACACCACAAACCTTGAACAAAGCTCAGGCTAAAGTTTTACAAGTGGATTGAGAGTGTTCCAAAATTAGAACTTGAAAGGCTTAAAAGTAAGAAATATACATTACAAGAGAGTAAGATATGTAGTATTTGCATACTGCAATCTCATGTTGATACTTGTATTCTATAAAGTACTAATATATGATAATTTACTAAAGTCAAAATTTATGCTATAATTGTACATTTTTGTATAAACTTATGAGTATTGTGTAACTACCAGAAGTGGCTGGTACACAAAATTATTTTACAAAGTAAAGTTAAACATACCAACATACATTTTATATAATAGAGAAACTTAACACTGAAAGTTGATGTTTGCCACTGACTTACTTAGGTTGAGAAAGGTGAAAAAACAATGCTTATTATTCATATAGCGTAGTGTTTTTCTAAATAATGTAATGCAATATTGTGTTTTACTTAATAATCTGGAATTTGTTTACACTATACTTTAATAATGTATTTCTTTCAGGTCTCTATATTTTACTGAGTGTGAAAGGTCCTTGGAGCAAAGTTGGCTACAAATATGATGCTGTGCAGTTGACAGACCTAGTCTATCTTCTAGATTATAACTCAAGAAATGAAAGAACAATTGAAAAGAAACTAAAGTATTGTGATCCTTATCTACCACCTGTACCTTACCCTCCACCTGTACCCTACCCTCCACCTGGACCATCTCCAAGTTGTCCTTCAGTTCCTTATTCCTGTCTCAACTGTCATCATGACATAGACTATAGATTGGAAGAAATTATTTGTACATTTGATTTCAGTAAGTTCAGGCATAACAAAACATTGTTGACCTACATTGTATTTAAATAACTATTAAAATAGTTTTACTATCCTTCTTTTTTAAGTTTATAAAAAAAAATGCTTTGCCATTTGTACATAATTCTTTATTGGAATAATAACGCAACCATCTAATGTAAAAATAGTGTATTTTCATCTACAATTTAAGGCAGCCTCACACCATTATTCTAGTTTGAGAGTTTGTGATATCCTTTTTCAAACATCAGATTTAAAATTGATAAAAATAACTTTCTACCTAATTTCTATCTCAGTGAAGTTGCTGGAAAATATTAATCAATCTCACCTCACTGTCATGCTTTATTACAGAATAAAATTTGCTGATAAGAATAATTTTTTGTATGGTTTTCTTCTTATACAGAAGTGCTATAATTTACGATGGGTTCATTAAGTTTATTTGATTAGATAAATTTCTCTTTTTTGAGGAAGAGAACTGAGCCAATGATGTCTAACTGTGAGCTCTGACAAGAAAAGAATACTAAGAATTAGAATATTTTTCTAAAACACTGAGATTGTTTCACAATGATGAGAACATGTTACGTGTTGTGTTAGATAATATGGTTACAATTTCAAATTTTGCTGACTGTATGCTCTCAAAGAGTACCATTTGCACAAGTTGCAAATGAGAAAAATCTGTTTACTTTTTTGAGAATATTTTGTTAAAATCCTTTTTTACTGTCATTAAACAATACACAATAAATTTATTTCTTATATCTCACTTAACATTACTGAATACTTGTTAATGTGATCCATTTTTGGTGTGAGTTTGATTAATTGTATTGAAAAAGTATGTCATGTTTTTTTTTTTCTATTAGATACTTTGTGTGTTAGGAAGGTAATTTTCAAGTATTTATACAAAATGTGCTTTAAACCAAGCTATATATGATTTTAGTTAAATTATGAATATCATATTTAACGATAAATAATTTGTTTCTCAGATTTCAGTTTATGGCTTTTCTTTAGGTTTACTATGAAAAATGATAAAATATTAATGGTTGAAAGACAACTAGAGGTATTTAAACATTGAAACCTGGTCTAGTTTTATTTTATTCTTGCATACATTTTTATATAGGTTATGTTAAGTTATTTATTGTTTCGATGTCTTTACAGTCATTTGATAAAACATTTTAAGTTATACAGAAATATTTCTATGCATATTATTCAACTTAATGAAAACATGAGTTTCAAGATTACTCAAATCTCTTGATATTTTGATCATAGTTCTCCAAATTGACATCAAGACGCTTCCTGGTTCAGGTAAGTAATCATATGTAATTTTTCTGACAATTTAAATACATTCATTTTTGTGAATCTCCTAGAATGAATTCAAATAACTGTAACATAATAATGATATGTTATGTTTTACAAACATACATTTACAAATATTATTAGTGTAAAAGTTCACATTTTAAAAACATAGATACAAATATACATATATATATATATATATAAATAAACAAAAACAAGCCCAACAAAAATTATATTAAGGATGCTGCATAAGTTAAAAGGATCCCCAGGGTACAGGCTATAATGTGCGATATGAAATGTGCCCTGGATTTTAGAGGTGAGTGCAGAAGTAGGACCCACATTGCAGTGGGGATACACCATCTATCAGTCTTAACCTCTGTTTGCCAGTTTCAGTTGTGTGATATTCTGTTTCAAACTTCAGATTCAAAATTGATAAAAAAAACTTTCTACCTAATTTCTATTGCAGAGAAGTTGCTGTAAAATATTAATGAATCTCACTTCACTCTCATGCTTTATTACAAAATAAAATTTGCTGATGAGAATAATTTTTTTGTATATTTTTCTTCTTATACAGAATTAGTTTTTCCTCAAGTAAGTTTCTTGTGTAACCTTTAGGAAAATTGTAAATTGTAGTAATTTATAACCATTTGATTATTTGATACATTCCCAGGGGACATATGTTTTAGGTGAGTCTAAACAAATGCATTTTATCATAAATAAACTTTATTCAGTCAATCTAATATTTTAATTTCAACAAAGGAATATATATTGAGTTTTGTTTGTTTGAAAGCTAAAATTTTATTTTATAACAACATGTGCATTTGAGTTATAGATATATAGTAAACAGAATCGGAAAAGAAGTGTTATAATTTATGATGGGTTCATTAATTTTATTTGATTACATAAATTTTTGTTTTTTGAGGAAGAGAATTAAGCCAATGATGCCTCTTTGTAAGCTCTGACAAGAAAAGAATATTAATAATTAGAATATTTTTCTAAAACACTGAGATTGTTTCACAATGATGAGAGCTTGTTAGGTGTTGTGTTAGATAATAGGGTTACAATTTTAACTTTTTCTGCCTAACTTCACAATTACTGAGATTTTGTAAAATTTGTAATAAATTACAATATTCATTATGAATGTTGAAATATTGATGCAGAAATTAATATTCAATGGATTTAATCAAGAAACTCTAAATAAAATGATTAAAATATTATGTGAGAAATATAAAAATCTATTAAATAAATATATAAAAGTAAAAATTAAGGAGATTTTGCTGAAAGTTTCCGATAAGTATTTTTAGTTGTTAATAAGGTTATTTAAAGATCTTGGCACTACTTTTATGCAGATGAACACCTTATCACATATATATAGGCTTGTGTAGAGTCTTAAAATTGTAGTTACAGTGGATTTAATGGGTGGTGGTTGGGAGTTATACTAGTTAGTTTAGAAAAGTTGTTTGGTATTCTATACTAGTATAATTTGTATAATTAGTATAATGTGTGCTACTAATTAGTGTTTTACTACTATAATGGGGGATAAAATGCCAACCTCAGGAGGTAAGTTTATCTTACTTACCCCAAAGTGGTAGTACCTTATTTCATATTTTATTTATTTATTTCTTTTTTCGTCATTTACTTTGGAGAACAGTCACTTTCTCACAACTGTTTGCAGGCAGTGAAGGATGATGTAGATGTGGGATGTTGTGATCTTGAGGACCCACATCTCACTCTCCTAATTTCTATTTCTTTTGATGATTTTATTTTATTTTATGAATTTCTTCATGTGAGACTGGTGAATGGAGATTAAGACTGATAGACAGTGTATCCCCACCACAATGTGGGTACTACTTTTTCAGTCACCTCCAAAACCCAGGGCACATTTTATATCCCACATTATAGCCTGTACCCTGGGAATCCTTTTAATTTATGCAACACCTTTAATTTAATTTTTGTTTGGACGGCAGTCCTTCCTTTTGATTTAATTTTGCTTGACTGTTTAAATATAATTTTCTATAAATATATATGTATAGATATATTAAACCTAAAGTTTATTTAATAAACTTAATTAAGAGTTTCTTCTCAGTAAAA
>NW_013667550.1:214233-222308 GCF_000517525.1 Limulus polyphemus
AAAATACACTATTTTTACATTAGATGGTTGCGTTATTATTCCAATAAAGAAATGGCAAAGCATTCTTTTTTCATAAACTTAAAAAAGAAGGATAGTAAAACTATTTTAATAGTTATTTAAATACAATGTAGGTCAACAATGTTTTGTTATGCCTGAACTTACGGAAATCAAATGTACAAATAATTTCTTCCAATCTATAGTCTATGTCATGATGACAGTTGAGACAGGAATAAGGAAATGATGGACAACTTGGAGATGGTCCAGGTGGATAAGGTGTAATTGGTGGTGGTGTATAAGGTTGACAATATGTTAGTTTCTTTTCAATTTTAATTTCATTTTCTGAGTTATAATTTAAGAGATACACTAGAGGTGTCAACTGCACAGCACCATATATGTAGCCAGCTTTGCTCCAAGGATCTTTTACACTCAGTAAGATATAGAGACCTGAAAGAAATGTATCATGAATGACTGAGTAAACAAATTTCAGTCTGTGATTAAAACAATATAGAGACCTGAAAGAGATGTATAATGAATGACTGAGTGATATGACTAATGATCATTTCTCTTTCAAAGTTAACTTAAACAGATCAATACTTATCACCAGAATTTCAATGTTCAGTTCTTTTATACATGAAATGCAAGTTTATATGTTTAACATTAATCTTTATAATGCTGTTTTGTATCAAGCTCTTATTATTATTATTCTAAATTATTTGATTATATCATAACAATTGACTTAAGTAAAAGACCACATCTATTAATAGTATACAGCATAGAAATATCAAAATGAGAAGAATATCTAATGTAAATTCAAAGTTAAAAATATAATTCTGATAGAAAATTTCATAAAGTAGCAATAGTATAATAGCAGTTACACATTTTATTCAGATTTGAAGGATGTGTCACAGAACATATAAAGACTTAGCTTATAGTTTACTTTACAATCCTGATATAGGAGTAAGATCCTCACATCTACTTCGGACATTAAGAGTTGAATGTGAAAATGATCTTTGTTCTTGAATTAAGATGAAAAAGTATTTAAATTTCTGTAAAAACAACCAGATACATTAATAGCTGTAAATGCTGGAACATTACCATTACAATGATTTACGAATTAAGATACTCTGTTTCAAAGATTATTCTCTACATGTTAGAGTGAAGGAAAAATTTTTTCCAAGATCAAGATTCAATGTTCCTAAGTATAATTAAATATCATAGTCATAGATTTTGAACTTTTATATTTGCTACAAATGCATTTGCCCTGGCTGAACTAAAGAAGTAAAGGTAAGTAACTTCTAACGTCACATTAATCAGTAGGAATAACCCACAGTGTAGAGCTCTGTAACAGGACCACATTTCAGTTTAAATGCCATCTAAAAATTCAGAATGACTTAGAAGTCCACAAGCTAACTATTCAAAGGTAGATTGTGTTTATGTAAAAATTAGTAAGCTTAAAAATCTCTCAGTTCTAAACAAACCCTAAACATCTATTGAAAAAATTACAACATTAGTGTTTCATCTATTACATGGCCATAGTATTATCTATACAAGAAAAATAATCTTTAATAGCTAAAATTTTACTGACTGTTATATTAGTAAACAGTCATCCACTAGACACCAGTTAATTAGAAGTGAGACACCAGTTATTAGCCACATAAATATTATCTTCTCAATTAATAAAACATCTAATTACCTAATTCAATCAAATAAAATTTCCTAGCTTAATAATTAATTAAAAAATCATATGTACAGTTTATGTAAATATATAATAGTTTGATTTAGTGGATTAAACAGATAGATTTATTTTGATTTAGTTTTTTATAAATTTGACAGCCCTTTACAAAAATTTTTAACTAATAAATATACTTTGCAGTACATTGTATACAACCTTTAGAGTTTGATTCCTCTAATGAAATGTTTATATTTTAAAAATTAAGGCTGAAGTTTGTATTCGATGAGAACACGTTCCCATCTTTTAATTTTGGAAGAGTACCACAAGAACCAGAAGATACAGAAAAGACAAGAGAAATATTCAACTAAGATGCTTTACCCAAGGAAAGCATAAAAAGATGGTGCATTGGATAAACTAAACCACAAAAGCCTTATATTCCTATTATCCTATAGAAATCCATTATTTTTATATGTTAATTATTAGTATTATTATCATAATACAGGTTGGTAAGTTATATGAGTAAATGTTTAAATATATAAAACTTACTTAATGGGATACAATTATCTTTTTGTTATTTTAAAATCAAAGAAAAACATAGCACGGGTATAGTCTTTTTTGTATTTTTTAATGAAATCTATTTTAAGAATGTTGAATCAGTTTATCTTTTACCATTACACAAGTTCTTTATCATTTAGAGTTTTTCATACTAATTATCTTCCACATTTTAGTCGAGATTTCAATATTTGCAGATACCTATTAACAACTCAGTATCTGCATAATATGATAATTTTTTATTCTGAAATCCAAAGAAAATTCGTTTAATATTTATATATTTCTCATTAAACACTCACTCTTGGGGAATATAAATAAGATTTTATGTAAATGTTATTTATTTACTGCCAAATTTCAATGTGGAAAAATATTAATTATTTGAATATTCACACTAGCATCCATATATTTTTCAACTTAAATATTAAGTAATATGACATTAAATATACTAGTCACTTTAAAAAGGAAAAACAACTTTCAACTGGTCACAATAACAGCCACTTTTCACACTGTAGATGATCTCATATGCAAAGTCATATTTGTTACCTTTATAGAACTTGACAACTACAAACTTTCCACAGGAATTTATATATCCTAGAAAAATAATTTTATGATAAGGACAATTTAAAACATTCAGAAACTTCATGAAAAAGTATTAGAGGATAAATAGATAATTTTTAAAACATTTTAAAAATCAAGCAGTATCTGTAAATAGTATTTATTTTCGATAAGTAAATTTAGCTGTGAATAAGGTTATTTAAACATCTTGGCACTACTTTTATGCAGATGAACACCTTATCACATATATAAGGCTTGTGTAGAGTCTTAAAATTGTAGTTACAGTGGATTTAATGGGTGGTGGTTGGGAGTTATAATAGTTAGATTAGAAAAGTTGTTTGGTATTCTATACTAATATAATTTGTTTACTGTGCTACTAATTAGTGTTTTACTACCATAATGAAGGCTAAAATGCCAACCTCAAGAGGTAAGTTTATCTTACTTACCCCAAAGTGGTAGTACCTTATTTCATATTTTATTTCTTTCTTTCTTTTTTTGTCATTTACTTTGGAGAACAGTCACTTTCACACAACTGTTTGCAGGCAGTGAAGAATGATGCAGATGTGGGATGTTGTGATCTTGAGGACCCACATCTCACTCTCCTAATTTCTATTTCTTTTGATGATTTTATTTTATTTTGTGAATTTCGTCATGTGAGACTGATGAATGGAGTTTAAGACTGATAGACAGTGTATCCCCACCACAATGTGAGTACTACTTTTTCAGTCACCTCCAAAACCCAGGGCACATTTTATATCTCACATTATAGCCTGTACCCTGGGAATCCTTTTAATTTATGCAACACCTTTAATTTAATTTTTGTTTGGGCTTGTTTTTGTTCATTTAAATGTTATTTATCACATGTTTGGATTTGCTGTTTTAAACGCAGTCCTTCCTTTTGATTTAATTTTGCTTGACTGTTTAAATATTAATTTTCTATAAATATATATGTATAGATATATTAAACCTAAAGTTTATTTAATAAACTTAATTAAGAGTTTCTTCTCAGTAAAATCAAAACATTAAGTAGTTTCACTTTGACTTTCAGCAAAATCTCCTTAATTTTTACTTCTATATATTTATTTCATAGATTTTTATATTTCTCACATAATATTTTAATCATTTTATTTAGCGTTTCTTGATTAAATCCATTGAATATTAATTTCTGCATCAATATTTCAACATTCATAATGAATATTGTAATTTATTACAAATTTTACAAAATCTCAGTAATTGTGAAGTTAGGCAGAAAAAGTTAAAATTGTAACACTATTATCTAACACAACACCTAACAAGCTCTCATCATTGTGAAACAATCTCAGTGTTTTAGAAAAATATTCTAATTCTTAATATTATTTTCTTGTCAGAGCTGACAAAGAGGCATCATTGATTTAATTCTCTTCCTCAAATAACAAAAATTTATGTAATCAAATAAAATTAATGAACCCATCATAAATTATAACACTTCTTTTCTGATTCTGTTTACTGTATATCTATAACTCAAATGCACATGTTGTTATAAAATAAAATTTTAAGCTCTCAGGCTATATGTTGAGTTTTGTTTTTAGATACTTTGTGTGTTAGAAAGGTAACTTTCAAGTATTTATACAAAAATGTGCTTTAAACCAAGCTATATATGATTTTAGTTAAATTATGAATATCATATTTAACAATAAATAATTTGTTTCTCAGATTTCAGTTTATGGCTTTTCTTTAGGTTTACTATGAAAAATGATAAGATATAAATGGTTGAAAGACAACTAGAGGTATTTAAACATTGAAACCTGGTCTAGTTTTATTTTATTTTTGCATTCATTTTTATATAGGTTACGTTAAGTTATTTATTGTTTCAATGTCTTTACAGTCATTTGATAAAACATTTTAAGTTATACAAAAATATTTCTATGCATATTATTCAACTTAATGAAAACATGAGTTTCAAGATTACTCAAATCTCTTGATATTTTGATCTTAGTTCTCCAAATTGACATCAAGACGCTTCCTGGTTCAGGTAAGTAATCATATGTAATTTTTCTGCCAATTTAAATACATTCATTTTTGTGAATCTCCTCGAATGAATATTAATAACTGTAACATAATAATGATATGTTATGTTTTACAAACATACATTTATAAATATTATTAGTGTAAAAGTTCACATTTTAAAAACATAGATACAAATATACATATATATATATATAAATAAACAAAAACAAGCCCAACAAAAATTAGATTAAGGATGCTTCATAAGTTAAAAGGATCCCCAGGGTACAGGCTATAATGTGCGATATAAAATGTGCCCTGGATTTTGGAGGTGAGTGCAGAAGTAGGACCCACATTGCAGTGGGGATATACCATCTATCAGTCTTACCCTCTGTTTGCCAGTTTCAGTTGTATGATATTCTGTTTCAAACTTCAGATTCAAAATTGATAAAAAAAAACTTTCTATCTAATTTCTATTGCAGAGAAGTTGCTGTAAAATATTAATCAATCTCACTTCACTCTCATGAATAAAATTTGCTGAAGAGAATAATTTTTTGTATATTTTTCTTCTTCTTATACATAATTAGTTTTTTCTCAAGTAAGTTTGTTGTGTAACCTTTAGGAAAATTGTAAATTGTAGTAATTTATAACCATTTGATTATTTGATACATTCCCAGGGGACATATGTTTTAGGTGAGTCTAAATAAATGCATTTTATCATAAATAAACTTTATTCAGTCAATCTAATATTTTAGTTTCAACAAAGGAATACGTTTATGTAAAAATTAGTAAGCTTAAAAATCTCTCAGTTCTAAACAAACCCTAAACATCTATTGAAAGAATTACAACAATAGTGTTTCATCTATTACATGGCCATAGTATTATCTATACAAGAAAAATAATCTTTAATAGCTAAAGTTTTACTGACTGTTATATTAGTAAACAGTCATCCACAAGACACTAGTTAATTAGAAGAGAGACACCAGTTATTAGCCACATAAATATAATCTTCTCAATTAATAAAACATCTAATTACCTAATTCAATCACATAAAACCTCCTAGTTTAAAAATTAATTAAAAAATCATATGTATAGTTTATGTAAATATATAATAGTTTGATTTAGTGGATTAAAAAGCTATTATACTATTGCTACTTTATGAAATTTTCTATCAGAATTATATTTTTAACTTTGAATTTACATTAGATATTCTTCTCATTTTGATATTTCTATGCTGTATACTATTAATAGATGTGGTCTTTTACTTAAGTCAGTTGTTATGATATAATCAAATAATTTAAAATAATAATAACAAGAGCTTGATACAAAACAGCATTATAAAGATTAATGTTAAACATATAAACTTGCATTTTATGTATAAAAGAACTGAACATTGAAAATCTGGTGATAAGTATTGATCAGTCTAAGTTAGCTTTGAATAGAGAAATGATCATTAGTCATATCACTTAGAGATTTTCAAAGTAATGCAATGAACTATTTTGTTTTAATCACAAACTGGAATTTATTTACTCAGTCATTCATAATACATTTCTTTCAGGTCTCTATATCTTACTGAGTGTAAAAGATCCTTGGAGCAAAGTTGGCTACAAATATGGTGCTGTGCAGTTGACACACCTAGTGTATCTCGTAAATTATAAATCAGAAAATGAAATTAAAATTGAAAAGAAACTAACATATTGTCAACCTTATCCACCACCTGTAACATACCCTCCAATTACACCTTATCCACCTGGACCATCTCCAAGTTGTCCTTCATTTCCTTATTCCTGTCTCAACTGTCATCATGACATAGACTATAAACTGAAGGAAATTATTTGTACATTTGATTTCAGTAAGTTCAGGCATAACAAAACATTTATTCTGTATAATTCATATAATACTGTACATACATTACTAAGGATCAAAGAACTAGTGAGAGCAATTAAAAGATACTTTATATATATATATATATATGTGTAAGGCATACAATATATTATGGGCCAATTATTAAAAGTATATCTTTACAATTTTATATTTTCAGTACACATAATCACTGATATATCAAAAAGATCTTATCTCTTAAACATTTGTAATTTTTGAAATAAACTTACCAGTTTGTTTTTAGGAAGTTTGATGCATAGTGTCTAATTTTACTATCCTTTTTTTTATCTTTATAAAATAAGTATATTTTGTCATATGAAAATAAACTGACACATTGTTGACCTACATTGTATTTAGATAACTATTAAAATAGTTTTACTATCCTTCTTTTTTAAGTTTCTAAAAAAAGAATGCTTTGCCATTTGTACATAATTCTTTATTGGAATAATAATGCAACCATCTAATGTAAAAATAGTGTATTTTCATCTAAAATTTAAGGCAGCCTCACACCATTACTCTAGTTTGAGAGATTGTGATATCCTTTTTCAAACATCAGATTCAAGATTGATAAAAATAACTTTCTACATAATTTCTATCTCAGTGAAGTTGCTGGAAAATATTAATCAATCTCACCTCACTGTCATGCTTTATTACAGATTAAAATTTGCTGATAAGAATAATATTTTGTATGATTTTCTTCTTATACAGAAGTGCTATAATTTATGATGGGTTCATTAAGTTTATTTGATTACATAAATTTCTCTATTTTTGAGGAAGAGAACTAAGCCATTATGTCTCACTGTAAGCTCTGATAAGAAAAGAGTACTAAGAATTAGAGTATTTTTCTGAAACACTGAGATTGTTTCACAATGATGAGAACATGTTACGTGTTGTGTTAGATAATATGGTTACAATTTTAAATTTTGCTGACTATATGCTCTCAAAGAGTACCATTTGCACTAGTTGCAAATGAGAAAAATCTGTTTACTTTTTTGAGAATATTTTGTAAAATCCTTTTTTACTGTCATTAAACAATACACAATAAATTTATTTCTTATATCTCACTTAACATTACTGAATATATGTTAATGTGATCCTTTTTTGGTGTGAGTTTGATTAATTGTATTGAAAAAGTATGTCATGTTTTTTTTTTTTCTACAATCTACATTTGAATAGTTAGCTTGTGGACTTCTGAGTCATGCTGAATTTTTAGATGGCATTTAAACTGAAATGTGGTCCTGTTACAGAGCTCTACACTGTGGGTTATTCCTACTGATTAATGTGACATTAGAAGTTACTTACCTTTACTTCTTTAGTTCAGCCAGGGCAAATGCATTGGTAGCAAATATAAAAGTTCAAAATCTATGACTATGATATTTAATTATACTTAGGAACATTGAATCTTGATCTTGGAAAAAATTTTTCCTTTATT
>NW_013667550.1:223308-226186 GCF_000517525.1 Limulus polyphemus
GCATTTGCCCTGGCTGAACTAAAGAAGTAAAGGTAAGTAACTTCTAATGTCACATTAATCAGTAGGAATAACCCACAGTGTAGAGCTCTGTTACAGAACCACATTTCAGTTTAAATGCCATCTAAAAATTCAGCATGACTTAGAAGTCCACAAGCTAACTATTCAAAGGTAGATTGTGTTTATGTAAAAATTAGTAAGCTTAAAAATCTCTCAGTTCTAAACAAACCCTAAACATCTATTGAAAAAATTACAACAATAGTGTTTCATCTATTACATGGCCATAGTATTATCTATACAAGAAAAATAATCTTTAATAGCTAAAGTTTTACTGACTGTTATATTAGTAAACAGTCATCCACTAGACACTAGTTAATTAGAAGAGAGACATCAGTTAATAGCCACATAAATGTAATCTTCTCAATTAATGAAACATCTAATTACCTAATTCAATCAACATAAAATCTCCTAGCTTAAAAATTAATTAAAAAATCATATGTACAGTTTATGTAAATATATAATAGTTTGATTTAGTGGATTCAAAAGCTATTATACTATTGCTACTTTATGAACTTTTCTATCAGAATTCTATTTTTAACTTTGAATTTACATTAGATATTCCTCTCATTTTGATATTTCTATGCTGTATACTATTAATACATGTGGTCTTTTACTTAAGTCAATTGTTATGATATAATCAAATAATTTAAAATAATAATAATAAGAGCTTGATACAAAACAGCATTATAAAGATTAATGTTATACATATAAACTTGCATTTTATGTATAAAAGAACTGAACATTGAAAATCTGGTGATAAGTATTGATCAGTTTAAGTTAGCTTTGAATAGAGAAATGATCATTAGTCATATCACTTAGAGATTTTCAAAGTAATGCAATGAAATATTTTGTTTTAATCACAGACTGGAATTTGTTTACTCAGTCATTCATAATACATTTCTTTCAGGTCTCTATATCTTACTGAGTGTAAAAGATCCTTGGAGCAAAGTTGGCTACAAATATGGTGCTGTGCAGTTGACACACCTAGTGTATCTCTTAAATTATAACTCAGAAAATGAAATTAAAATTGAAAAGAAACTAACATATTGTCAACCTTATCCACCACCTGTAACATACCCTCCAATTACACCTTATCCACCTGGACCATCTCCAAGTTGTCCTTCAGTTCCTTATTCCTGTCTCAACTGCCGTCATAACATAGACTATAGATTGAAAGAAATTATTTGTACATTTGATTTCAGTAAGTTCAGGCATAACAAAACATTTATTCTGTATAATTCATATAATACTTTACATACATTACTAAGGATCAAAGAACTAGTGAGAGCAATTAAAAGATACTTTATTTATATATATATATGTAAGGCATACAATATATTATTGGCCAATTATTAAAGTATACTTAATTACAATTGCTCTATTATTTGTCGAATTATAACTTCTTATAACATCAGTTGTGCTAATTTTTAAAATCAAAGAAAAACATAGCATAGTTATTGTATTTTTTCTAATGTTTAATTAATTTTATCTTAAGAATGTTGTATCAATTAGTGTTTTACCATTACAGAAGTACTTTATCATTTAGTGGTTTTGATACATTTTATTAATTATCTTCCCTCAATAAAAAAAAACTTGATATAAGTGACTAATATGGATCAGTGCTTTTGGACATATTTTAGTGGTGGTTTAAATATTTGTAGGTATCTGATGAAAACTCAATATTTGCATAATACGTATATTTTTTATTCTGAAATCCAAGGTAAATTTGTTTAGTATTGAGATATTTCTCATTAAACACTCATTCTAGGGGAAAATAAGTAAGATTTTGTGCAGTCTATATTTATTTCTTATCATACTTATAATCTTTCAATTGGAAAAAAAAATTTAAATGCTTGCACTAGTATCCAAATTTTTTAAACTTAAACATTATATACTGTAAAATAAAATATATAAGTCACCTTAATCAAGGAAAAACAATATAATCGTTCACATATAAAAATAATGGATCTTCCCATGGAGAAAGCATTTTAATTAAATTTTTCTCTTATATCTTACTTAAACATTCCTTTTCAATACAATTAATCAAACTCACCCCTAAAATGGATCACACTAATATACATTCAGTAATGTTGTTTTTGTTGTTTTTTCTATTAGATACTTGTGTGTTAGAAAGGTGACTTTCAAGTATTTATACAAAATTCCCCTTAAACCAAGCTATCCATGATTTTAGTTAAATTATGAATATCATATTTAACAATAAATATCATATTTAACAATAAATATCATATTTATTGTTAAATATGATATTCTTATTTATAGTTAAATATGAATATCATATTTAACAATAAATAATTTGTTTCTCAGATTTCAGTTTATGGCTTTTCTTTAGGTTTACTATGAAAAATGATAAAATATAAATAGATGAAAGACAACTAGAGATATTTAAATATTGAAACTTGGTCTAGTTTTATTCTATTTTTACATGCATTTTTATATAGGTTACGTTAAGTTATTTATTGTTTCGACGTCTTTACAGTCATTTGCTAAAACATTTTAAATTATACAAAAATATTTCTGTGCGTTTTATTCAACTTAATGAAAATGCGAATTTCAAAATTATTTATATCGTTTCATATTTTGATTTTCTTAGTTTTCAAAATTGACATCAAGACACTTCCTGGTTCAGGTAAGTAATCATATGTAATTTTTGTGCCAATTTAAATACATTCATGTTTGTGAATCTTCTAAAATTGATAAGAATAAATTTAACATAATAATGATATGTTATGTTTTGCAAACATACGAGGCCTGTGAGAAAAGTATCCGACCTTTGGCCGGGGAATAAAAACTGGCATACCTG
>NW_013667551.1:0-4134 GCF_000517525.1 Limulus polyphemus
TGAAAAAGTTATACTTTACTATTATAATACCAACACTTTAGCAACATCAAACAGCACTATATAAACATATCTAACAAAAACGTTATACTCTACTATTATAATACCAACACTTTAGCAACATCAAACAGCACTATATAAACATATCTAACAAAAACGTTATACTCTACTATTATAATACCAACACTTTAGCAACATCAAACAGCACTATATAAACATACCTAATGAAAAAGTTATACTTTACTATTATAATACCAACACTGTAGCAACATCAAACAGCACTATATAAACACACCTAACGAAAAAGTTATACTTTACTATTATAATACCAACATTTGAGCAACATCAAACAGCACTATATAAACATACCTAATGAAAAAGTTATACTTTACTATTATAATACCAACACTACATTTTATTAGGACAATAGATTTCTTACACAGGTCCCCTAAATTTGACTTGAAACCTGCACTTTTATTTGGTTGGACCTTGTTAGCCCCAAATTAGCCCGCCCACTTATTCTAAAAACATTTATTCATTTTATTATCAACCAATCTTTATACAGTTTATGAAATGCAAATAAAGAGCTTCTGTTCAATACAAACTAATGTTCACCAAAAAAGATGAAGGAGTACACTGTTCCTTGCTAATGTTCACCAGTAAATATGAAGGAGTACACTGTTCCTTGCTAATGTTCACCAGTAAATATGAAGGAGTACACTGTTCCTTGCTAATGTTCACCAGTAAATATGAAGGAGTACACTGTTCCTTGCTAATGTTCAGCAATAAATATGAAGGAGTACACTGTTCCTTGCTAATGTTCACCACGTAAATATTAGTGATATAAATAGTGCCTAGACCACTGCTATGTCCGTTGTATCCCAGTAGGCCTGACAAGCTGTAGTACGGGGGAAAGGCCTTGTTGGAGCTGAATATGGTAGATGTAGTGTGGTTGACATATTGTAACATTCTTCTTTGCTTTCGCTTGTGGGTTCTTAGAATTAGCAACAAATTGTGTTCTCTTTCATCATTTGTAAGGAATAGTGTTTTCCATTTTTATGCATGAACATTAGCAACGAACAGTGTATTCCTTCATGTTTACCGGTGAGCATTAGCAAGGAACAGTGTACTCCTTCATATTTATTGCTGAACATTAGCAAGGAACAGTGTACTCCTTCATATTTACTGGATCAATTGTTACGGTGTGAATCAGATTAAATACGTGAAATGTAATTATTAATAATTTTAAGTGATTTTCAAATCAAATTTACAAACTATAAAACAAGAACCACACTAAACAATAAAAAGTACAAGAAAAACCTTGAGATTACAGAATAGGAAACAGTTCATATAAGAACAAACTGAATACTAGTGATAGCAAGTATAATATTACGGACATCAGTGGGTTAAAACATTCAGTGGGGTTAAATGTTAGAATTAATAATACTTTACACTATTGTTATTGTTTAAATCTAAACAAAGTTTAAAATCTATGAATACTTAACAACAAATTAATTCTTTCAAAGAAAGAGAAAAACATTTTTGAACTTATTTCTACAAAAAGCCTGAAACTGAAGAGGTTAATGTTATGAAAGATACTGATCACGGTGAAGGTCTAAAAGTGAAGTACAAAATGTGTGTTTCAAGAAGCACTCTCGAACAGTAAATATTTACTTTAGAATGAATAACATAGACTGTTTTATACATTTGTTGATTTTCCCTCTGTTTCTCAGGGTATCAGTCTCTCCAAGGCCATTAACAACCAGGAAACTCCAGTGAAAGAAAAACATGTGCGAAGTATCCTTAAGTTTTCTGTTCCCAAACTCTCAAGCTTGATTGTTACTTACTTCTTTCAAGTAATGTGTTTTGCACATTTTAAGGTCACTTGTAAGGATTCTTACCCTGCAGTATATGTGAAGGAAGAAGGTGATTGTTCACTGCCTGTCACTTGTAAGGATTCTTACCCTGAAGGATACCTTAAGTAAGAAGGGGATTGTTTGCTGCCCAGTGATAGTGATCTTTTATGTTTTATCCAGTGAAATTCTAATCCTAGCTTCATTTACAATGCAACTTTAATCCATTCTGTGATTTGCCCAGAATGTCTCAGGTTCCCTCTATGTTTCAAAAAATATTTACCCAATTTATTTTGGGCAAACCATATCTTGCAGTATTTTCAGTTGTTTTCCCAAATATATTCACATGTTTCCATTTTCCTACATTGCTCACTAGATGGCATTAGAAATCCTGTTTGTGATGATCTCAGTTGGAGTTATTCTGATTTATGTATTATAAACACTGGAGAAAAGCATTTTTATTCTTTACTGTAGTTTCATTGAGGTATTATACATAAATCTAGATATGTAACATTTGTTTATTGAGTATATTTTGTGCAGAAATATAATAACAGATCATAAAAGAAAGAAGTGAAATAAAAACTTGACTACATTGGTCTTATGGGTTTTGGTATTATGGCTTCATTACACTTCTGGGTTCTTTCATACACTTCTTTTATATTCCTGTTCTACATCACACATAAAGTCTGGTTTATGATACTTAGTGTATCACATAAAATAGTTTCTGACATGGCTATTGTTTTATGCTAAAGTTTTTCAAGTTTTCTCATTTTATTACATATGGAACTGAGTTTTGTTATTGTGTCTAACGATCAAGTAGGACACAACATCAAAACCCAGAAGTGTAATGAAGCCATAATACCAAAACCCAGAAGACCAATGCAGACATGATACCAAAATTCAGAAGCCCAAGCAGGACACAACACTAAAATCTAGAAGACTAATGAAGCCATAACACCAAAACCCACAAGACCAAGGATGACACAATACCAAAACTCAGAAGACCAATGTAGACAAAATATAAAAACTCAGAAGACTAATGAAGCAGTTTTTACATAAATTTAAGAGAATATTTCTCCCTGACGGGGCGTTGAGAAAATGCAATACGATTCATCTACAAATTACATTCAGATTAAGATCTGAAACGTTTATTTATTTCTTTATTTATTTTTTAAGTCTACAGGTTTAATATCCTTAATCTATTTTGTAACACTTTGATCGCTGTAAACCTTTAACGGTAGTTTATTTAAACAAGTTATAATTTACAGATGATAAACATTCTACGTTAAAAAAAAAAGTTTCAATTATTTCATTGCAAACTACTAGTTTTCCAAATTTTACGATTCCTGTATCTAGCGTCACCTAGCGATGTAATGAAAAACACATTACTTCTGATCATTTGTTACGCAAATAGCTTCAGTGCACGAGCTAAGACGAACGGATATGGCTTACGTCATGTTCTCTCTCTTTGCTACTGCCTTCAGGTAATAAAATCCACATTCTTAAAGATTAACAAGCAACCCTAAACACTTGGTCACTTTGAACACCTATAAAAGTAGTCTAAAACTGTGCTGTGTCAATCAGGAGAATCACAAGTTTTCATTTCTCACTATTTCAAGATGATTCCCTACACACGATAACTAGTACCACTAATCTTAAAGTGATTTGACAGACAATACTTTAGTTATAATGGAAGTTTAATGACAGATGGAATCTCGAGCCCTAAAATAGAAACAGAGATAAAAAACTACCTGATATCACAATGATAAATTTAGCATTATTACACAAAATATAAATAGTACTAAACTTCCAAACGTCGGTATAAAACGTAAATATTAATAATACAGACAGAAAACTTACAAACATCGTCACAAAATGTAAATAATACTAAACAGACAGAAAACTTACAAACATCGTCACAAAATATAAATAATACTAAACAGACAGTAAACTTACAAACATCGTCACAAAATGTAAATAATAATAAACAGACAGTAAAATTCCAAACGTCGGTATAAAACGTAAATATTAATAAACAGACAGTAAACTTCCAAACGTCGGTATAAAATGTAAATAATAATAAACAGACAGTAAACTTCTAAACGTCGGCACAAAATGTAAATAATAATGAACAGACAGTAAACTTCCAAACGTCGGTATAAAATGTAAATAATAATAAACCGACAGTAAACTTCCAAACGTCGGCACAAAATGTAAATAATAATGAACAGACAGTAAACTTCCAAACGTCGGTATAAAATGTAAATAATAATAAACAGACAGT
>NW_013667551.1:5134-6548 GCF_000517525.1 Limulus polyphemus
AACTTACAAACATCGTCACAAGATGTAAATAATAATAAACAGACAGTAAACTTCCAAACGTCGGTATAAAATGTAAATAATAATAAACCGACAGTAAACTTCCAAACGTCGGCACAAAATGCAAATAATAATGAACAGACAGTAAACTTCCAAACATTGTCACAAAATGCAAATAATAATGAACAGACAGTAAACTTCCAAACGTCGGTATAAAATGTAAATATTAATGAACAGACAGTAAACTTCCAAACGTCGGCACAAAATGTAAATAATAATGAACAGACAGTAAACTTCCAAACGTCAGCACAAAATGTAAATAATAATGAACAAACAGTAAACTTCCAAACGTCGGCACGAAATGTAAATAATAATAATAATAAACAGACAGTAAACTTCCAAACGTCGGTATAAAATGTAAATAATAATAAACCGACAGTAAAATTCCAAACGTCGGCACAAAATGTAAATAATAACAATAAACAGAGAGTAAACGTCGGCATAAAAAGTAAATAATAATAAACAGACAGTAAACTTCGAAACGTTGACAGAAAATTTAAATAATAATAATTACCATACAATAAAATTCCAAACGTCGGCACATCATGTAATGGGAATTGTGTTAGATTATAGGTATATATTTGACCATTATATATAAAGAATTTACTTACACAGAAACTATAAAAGCTCACTATATTCTCAAACAAACCTCAATGACAATCTCCAGCTGCAACTTAACATTTTACATCTCGAACTAATGTGATCAAACAGTCAGTAGCTACAGTAAATCATCATGACTGTTTCAGCTAGCTACAAGCTATGTTTATTATCATTACAATGTATAAGGTTAGCTATCATATCAAGTAACCCTTTGTCCATAGTTGAGCATAAAAAAGCCAGTAAAGAAGATAAATAAAAAAATGGAATTTAAAAACCTTTAAATAGGGATCTTAAAAAAGTAAGGAAACAAGGCTGAAGATACTGTGGACATTATTCATTCAAACTACAAATCCCTATTTTAACTCCACCAAATGTAATTCTAAGCAACAGCATAGAGCCAAAATAAGGGTTTGTAGTTTTAGTAAATAATGTCTACAGTATCTTCAGCCTTGTTTCCTAACCTTTTTTTACGATCCCTATTTGCAGATTTTTAAATTCCCAATTTTTTATCTATTTTGTAATATATCAGTTCAAAATTAGAGAAGGATAGCACAGGTAGCCCTTGTTTAATAAAATATAGCACAGGTAGCCCTTGTTTAATAAAATATAGCACAGGTAGCCCTTGTTTAATAAAATATAGCACAGGTAGCCCTTGTTTAATAAAATATAGCACAGGTAGCCCTTGTTTAATAAAAGGATAGCACAGGTAGCCCTTGTTTAATAAAATATAGCACAGGTAGCCCTTGTTTAATAAAAT
>NW_013667551.1:7504-23377 GCF_000517525.1 Limulus polyphemus
TATGATAGATTGTGTCTACTTCTCATGTCTTGTGGTAGATGGTGTCTACTTCTCATGTCCTGTGGTAGATGGTGTCTACTTCTCATGTCTTGTGGTAGATGGTGTCTAATTCTCATGTCCTGTGGTAGATGGTGTCTACTTGTCATTTCCTGTGATAGATGGTGTCTACTTCTCATGTTCTGTGGTAGATGGTGTCTACTTCTCATGTCTCTGTATTGTTGACTGTCCACAGATGAGGGTAAAACACGCAATTACTCTGTATTGTTGTCTGTCCAAAGATGAGGAAAAGCACGAGGTTATTCTGTATTGTTGATTGCCCACGGATGAGGAAGAAACTCGCGATTAATCTATACTGTTCACAGATGAGGAAAAGACACGAGGTTATGTCTGTTGTTGGACTTTATCCCAAAATGGGACAATCTTGTCCTGCTGAATGTCTAACATCACATACGACATTCTAAACGATGATGAATGAACAGATGTATTGACGATAAGGAGAAGACATAATTAAAAGATGTTCAACCTTGCAAAAGAATTATAAAAATATAAATATCAACTCCAACCAAATAATTAACTTTCTCAATTTTTAACACAGATTTTCCTCCCTCCATATTTCACATTCGATGGTAGACTTTACATCTTATATACTTCTCGTTCTACTTCTTAATGGAAATTTATATACTTCACGTTTTTGCCTGCGACCTGGTGATTCTCTCCTTTCTTCTTATACTGGCGTGAAGGATCGACTCGAGAGTCCAGGGATCGGCGGGCGCAGTTCGGGCAGCTATTAGAACATCCGGTGCTGCAGGTGCCATTGGTTGCTGTCTGGTCCTTGCTGGTCACTTTACGGTGCCACAATGGATCTGTCCGGAAGGTGGAGGGGCGCTGCGAGCCAGGCTTCAAATCTATCAACAGTTCTTGTTCTTTGCGATGCCATAAGGGATCAGTGCGGGCAGTTTCGACTTTGTGCGAGGCAGCCATGTGCTGACCAGTGGCCTTGCACAATTCAGTACGCACGGTATCTCCTTTACGAGACCACAAAGGGTCAGTCCTGGTTGTGCGTTTTCGACAGCAGGGACAAGTGGCAAGTCCCTCGGACGCAGCGCAGTTACAGGCTGGTTTCGTAACAGGTTCCATCGGAAAGTAAATTCCAAATTTTTTCTCTGTATAAGATAAGGTGTATCCGAGTAAGTATCAAACGATGATCAACTTTTCTCAAATCGAGTTCTAAACAAAATCTTTTAACTCCGGATAAATCTATACTGAGACCCGGTGATAACGCACATTTATATAGACATCCGCTAATTAAAACCTACACATTGGGTGGTATAATGAGCAACATTACATGAATCGTCAAGTATTAAATGCTGACTAAGTAAAGTGTGCCAACCCCCAACTTATCCTGTAGTTTCGTCACTACTGATCAGGTGTGTTAACTATCAAGCAGCAACAAGGTCACTGTTCTCGCTACAAAGGAGTGAAATGGAACCAGAGGGTTAAAGACAAACAATTTGTATCATACTGAGGTGGAAGAAAGTGCACAAGGTTGAGTGAGTAAAGTAGGCCCTATTAAAATAAAAAAAAAACCTTCAATAATAGGTCAACCTCGAGCTAAAGAAATACTTGGAAGGCCGGGTTTCTCTTCACCTTTCTTCGCGTAAAACTAAACACTTGCAGACTCTTTTGGCTGAATTACGGTAATAGTAAACCTCCTCGAATTTGAAAAAAAAACGTCGCTGTAGCTGTCACGAGGGGGTTTAAGCTGAACCGCGCAATACGCTTCAACGTCCCCTTTTTTTCCCCTTATCGGTGCGGTAAAAATAATCTTCAAAATGGGAAAGGTAAAATTCAAATGAACAGTTAATATTTATATTTCAATTATTAAGTAACTTTATCATCTATTCACACCCACTGAAAAACATATAAAAATTACAAATCATCAGGATTAATCATCAATACTTTTCATGATCAAACAGTTTAGTTTGCTTCATCATGTTCTGATGAAAACTGTTTACTGCCAACTAAAATACTCTAAAAACGCACTAAAGAACTGGCTATGAAAAATATGGACTCTTTACACCACAAAAACAACCAGAGAGAATAACTCAATGACATGTAGTGACTCGAGGGATCGTTTGGGCTTCATATTAAGTTATCACACTAGATGGAAGGCAGTTAATAAACAGTATCCACCACCAAATCTGTCACTCCTATCACACACCCACAGTACAAAAGTGCGGAGCAAGTTTACGCAGTAAAGGGGCGCAAACCATGAACTCTCGGATTCCCAGTCTGGCACACAAACTTCAGCTAGTGACAGTAATGATTTCAACTGGATTATTCTGGATTGAATGACTTACAAACTGAGAAAAGACAATAAAACTAAATAATTAAACACTTGTAGTTAGGTTTACAGCCGAGAAAAACTAGTCTAAACTCGTCTAGTAATAGTATGTTTCAATGTTATCTCGACACCTATCGGTCCAACAAAACAATACAACTATTAAATGTATCAGGTAAACATAATGTACAAAGGATTAGTTGTCTAAAAACGACAGAAAGTTGAATCTTGCTGCTAAAATCATTATATCACCACAAATCCAACTTTTGAAGTTTTGTTGGAAAACTGAAAGCATAGGTAGGTAGTCTACGAACGCCTGTACGTGGTCTTCTTAGAACGAAACCCAGTTATTTACTCAGAAATATAATGAAAGATAGCATATAAGCCAAGTGTTAACAAAACTTGACTGTTTACCAATAAATATACTATCAAAAACACCACGAGGACAAAAAAAAAGTTAGAAAGGTTTCAGAGAGAACGTATTACAGAAAGGTAATAAAATATACATGAAGTAGGGGGATCGAGGTGGAAATAATGGAATTCCAGTTATACGATACACTCAAATAACGAATTGTATACATCTTTTCAGCTTCTTCGTAAACATCACTGTATATGTTTCGAGCAGAAATATAATTAATGTATAATGACATGCACTACCGGACAAGAACAAGTTCGGGTTGTTTTTTAACCCCAGATTAACTTCCATCGTCACGCTTCAAATGGTGCTTCGTCATGGAAGAATTACAATTTTACAACTCAAGAAAGCCAGTATGACTACCCTAAAAGAATTTCTCGTGACTGGAAAAAGTTTGAGTTTTTTTTCACTTTAATTTGAGAAACTATGATTTTTACAATCGAGAACCTTTTACGCTTATTTTGATAGTCGAGAAAATGTTCAACAGGAAACGCTAAGCACGCGAGTTGACGTCAGAATAAAAAGCAAGTTAACTGAAGTTTAAACAGGAAAGGTTTGTTTGTGTCAATTGTTTAATAACGCTCGAAACGTTCAACACCAAATTTACTGTTTAAGGAAACTGGTGCGCCGGGAAACAGAAAACGCATCGTTAACAGTGCATATTTTATTAGCTTAATCCTACACGTTCCAATAGCAATTATGATTAAAACTTACACTCTGCCAGTTCTAACCCATATGGTGTCGAACTGGATGTTTATAAGAATTGTTGTTGTTAATGACGATAGTTAAAGAGTGGCATGTGGATGACAAAGATGACGATAGTTAAAGAGTGGCATGTGGATGACAAAGATGACGATAGTTAAAGAGTGGCATGTGGATGACAAAGATGACGATATTTAAAGAGTGGCATGTGGATGACAAAGATGACGATATTTAAAGAGTGGCATGTGGATGACAAAGATGACGATAGTTAAAGAGTGGCATGTGGATGACAAAGATGACGATAGTTAAAGAGTGGCATATAAAGAAATATATGTTTGCTATGACTAAGTGATTTAAAACAGTGACAGACTAAAAGGAAGACAGCTAGTTAAAACAACCCACTGCTAACTCTTGGGCTACTCTTTTACCAACGAATAGTGGAATTGACCATCACATAATAACGCCCCACAGCCGAAAAAGGCGAGCGTGTTAGGTGACGGAGATTCCCCTTGAAAAATAAAAATAGTATATAGATAAATAAATAAAGTCAATGAAACTGCAGCTTCATGAGAAACGAGAAATAAAAAGTATGTTACTTAAACGTTTCAGAAAGCAGACCAGGGGCATAGCCTGGAGAGGATCAAATGACCACCTCAATATTACAAAAAGTCTGAAAAACCCACTGTCTTCTGATTCTTTTAATAAACATTTGCCTTTCACATATATCACTTAAATTCTGTATGTAAAAGAAAAATACACAATTTTCTGGAAAAGTCCCCCTCACACACAACACTGTAGTGCGGGCTACGTCCTGAAGCACAGATTCCATCGTCAGTAATATAGCGGAAACATATGTTTACAAAACTAACACACACAAAAAAAAGTACACAAACTACAAACAAGTTTACAAAGATTTTAAAAGAGGATCGTGAACTTAACATTCAATTTAGTCCTATTTTCAATTAAATCAGATGTGTTTGTTTTAATTCTTTTCAGTTAAATCAGATCTGTTTGTTTTAATTCTTTTCAGTTAAATCTGACCTGTTTGTTTTAATTCTTTTCAGTTAAATCAGACCTGTTTGTTTTAGTTCTTTTCAGTTAAATCAGATATGTTTGTTTTAATTCTTTTCAGTTAAATCAGATCTGCTTGTTTTAATTCTTCTCAGTTAAACCAGATCTCTTTGTTTTAATTATTTTCAGTTAAATCAGATCTGTTTGCTTTAATTCTTCTCAGTTAAATCAGATCTATTTGTTTTAATTCTTCTCAGTTAAATCAGATCTGTTTGTTTTAATTATTCTCAGTTAAATCAGGTCTGTTTGCTTTAATTATTCTCAGTTAAATCAGGTCTGTTTGCTTTAATTCTTCTCAGTTAAATCAGGTCTATTTGTTTTAATTCTTCTCAGTTAAATCAGATCTATTTGTTTTAATTCTTCTCAATTAAATCAGATCTATTTGTTTTAATTCTTCTCAGTTAAATCAGATCTATTTGTTTTAATTATTTTCAGTTAAATCAGGTCTGTTTGCTTTAATTCTTCTCAGTTAAATCAGATCTATTTGTTTTAATTCTTCTCAATTAAATCAGATCTATTTGTTTTAATTCTTCTCAGTTAAATCAGATCTATTTGTTTTAATTCTTCTCAGTTAAATCAGATCTATTTGTTTTAATTCTTTTCAATTAAACTCAACCGTGATTGAATAGTCATATATATTGTAATATGTTAATTCCTTCTGTGCTATTATGTAGGGATGTTGCAAATTCCATCCCTACTATCTTGTTTGCATTGTTTCTGAAGGATTGATATTACCCATCCCTACATTTATTTATTTTTAAAGTTTTTTCTTTAATTGTTTGCTTGTTTGTTTTTCATGTACTGCTTAAGTAGATATAGGAAGGTTGTATTTATAACCAAGTTCTAACTACAATGAGGTTCCAACTGTAATATTTATTGTTTATCTATTATTGGCTAGTAATTCCTGTTTCATCCTGTACTTAAGCTTTTTAAAGGAACACCAAATTTCTTTACGAAAGCTAACTTCAAGGGGTAATGATAATATCGTTTACACTAGAATTAAGTTTTTTTCTATTGCTACTGGTTATTAATAATACTTATAAAAGCAGATATTCCATTTGAAACTATGTCACTTCAGTGAAATTGGTTGACAACATTGTTTTGGTTTTTGAGTTATCATGTAATAAAAAAACAACAGAAGAAAGAAGAACGAGAAATTCAAACTTTTTACTAGGATATTTACAGACATTTTCAGAACTTGTGACTCAGTCATTACATAGATATTGTTATAAAAGGAAACACTGTAGAGTAATATAAAGTTCTGATGATCTATTGAGGAGATATTTAAAATACCATTTAGATGAACAATCCAGGCTATCCCTACATAGTTGGCAGAGAAAAAGTAATCTTCAGCTAAGACAGCTTTATTTTTCTAACAGGGTAGCTGGTTGGCCTTTGGAATGGGTTGTCTTCAGATGTGTTGGATGAAGCTAATTTAAGAGAGTTTAAGGGAAAGCTTGATAAATATTTGAATGATAAGGCCTACCTTCGAGGTTTAGAAGAGCCTAGATGGACCCTTGTTGTCCTTTGATGTTAACAGGAAGTTTAAGTGGATTTAGATTATCGGTAATAAGTAAATTCCGGAAATCCTGAATATTAATATTTTGGCATATTGGAGCATTCTATCAGTAAAGAACTTCATACGACTTACAAGTAAATGCCAAAACCAAAACTTGCAGAATGCTAAAATATTCGTTTTATAACAAATACACACACAGTTAGAGCTGTGATGTGCTTTGTATCGTCAACCTGACTTTTCGTGATGTAATTATACTGACGCAAGATGAAAGAATTATGCTGTAAGTTGTAACACAAAAGTCGTGAGTAACCTCAACAATCTGTTTTCAGATCACGTGACTTAAAGGTTAAGGACACACATTTGTCCATGGGCGTAATATGCCCCACATTTAACGACCCAGTTACGACTTTCGAACACAGCGTTGTTTTCCAGTTGGTTTAATAGTGTGCATAAATGAAAATCAATACTACTGAATCTGTAATTTATTATTATTTACATCCTTGCAAGAGATGCGGCTATAGCTATGACGATACAGTTATTTACACTAGTGTTGTAGTTGGTGAAAAACAGATTATGATAAAATTAACATAGATTGATTATTTAACTGCTTATTTTCAATTTATTTTGAGAATCTCCCTGCTTTCCCTCATATTTTGTCATCAAGATAGGCCCAATTTGCCAGAATATATATATATATATACCAAGTTTGTCTTGTTTTCTTACATCACAATTGGTACTTATTTCAATGTACGCTGCTACAACATTTAACACCAAGAAAATTAATATTATTTGCTGGGTATGTTCCCTACTGTAAGATATATTTTTGTCCTGTTACTAAATATGCTGACTTAAAAAACAACCTGCAAGGACTTCCCACGTTACTACATAGTTTTTGCTTAAAATGGTAGATTTCGAACAACATCCACTAAGTTTAAGAAATTGGAATTTGCTACCCGAACGGCCTGGTCAGAGACACTTAGGATTCCAGTCCATTTTGAATACTGGCCAGAGGGTCAGCCCACGCCACCATAGGGGCTTTGTCCGGCTTTATAAACCGAAGAACGGGTTGGACTGTCACTTCTGTAACGTTCCCACAGCTGAAAGTGCACAGAGTGATCAGTAGCACTATGTCTTGAGCTTCGATCTAGAAGTCCGACAAACTAGACACTAGGCCCATTTTAATACACCAGCTGGTATGTAACACGTGTGGTATTTATTGTTTTCTCTGTTGTTTCATCAAAACTGCAGATAAGTTTCCTGGCTTGTAATTCAACTACTGGTTTTCAAAAATTGTTATTTAACCAAAAGCACCCTTGAATAATCAGCTGAAAACATATCACAGTCAATACTTGAATATCAAAAAAAAAATAGTTTTACCTGACAAATTATCTATATTCATCCACATTAGCTGTGAGTGAGTTACTTATATTATTACAAACCATGAAACTGTATTAAAAACTTTTAATTTACTTTCAATCAATAAAGGATTAAATAATTCTGTCCACTTAGAATAGTTCTTAAAGTCACCAACAGATGACACTGTGTGTAATTTACTTATTGAACACAAAGTAATATTTACATCTTTGGACTTACCTTATATAACATTATTTGTCTACTACAGTTCGTCCTAATACCAGTTACTTTCGTTTTGCCAAAGAATTATATAAACAAACCAAGGGGTGTACCTATGGGAACCGTATGGCATCCACTTTTGCTATACTTTTTATGTTTGAAATGGAATCTCAAGCCATTTCAGAAGCACCTATAAAACTAGATTTTTATGTTCGATATACTGACGATGTTTTCAATGTTTGGTAGCATTCGGTGGAATAATTTAATATCTTTTATACACATTTGAATGCCCAACCAGTTTCACTTGAAACTTCACACACTCGAAACGTTCTAGACGTTTTGATTACTGTAGAGAACGATGGAGGTTTTTCTCAAGAAACCAACGCCTAGTGGTGTACCTTTCAACTCTTCTTCCAGTCATTCTAATGCTTTAAAGGAACCAGTGGCTTATTCTTAACTTATACGTGCCTAACGCCTCACCTAAGACACTCAACAAGCCAACAAAATTAAAACTTTGCTTCACGCTAATAATTATCATCGTACTAAGAAACACTCTAGACCAAATTAAACATTAACAAATCTAAAAGTACGAAAGAAGCAAAATCCGTGTTAGTAGTTAATTTCTGAAGTTGTTATTCGTGAAGTTCGCAAAACAATTAGATAAAATAATATTGATGTACATTTAATAAAGAAGAAGTTTAAAGAATTATTAGTAAAATCACCACTAGAGCCTCAACGTAACCAAAATTATAAAGTATGTAATTCAGGTTTAACAAACTCGTGTGCTGTTAAAATGTCGTATACAAGCTTCATTGTAACATCTGCGACATTTCATACATTGGAGAAACTTATCGTTCTCTTCGTGAAAGAATTCTTGAACACCTAAGACTCTGCTCACACCGGGACTGTAACACACCTCGCGACAGTTCACAAGGATGAACAACTGCCAGAGATCTCACTAAAACCATGGATTTTATACGGAATGTAATTGATAGAACAACAGCCGAGAGTATTTTTATATACACAAACCAAGACTAAACGTACAACAGAAACCGTGGCCAATAATCAACATGTAAAGGTCTTGAAATTACGACCATGACAGCATTTCAATATCAATAATATACTATATAAATATATATAAATAAATAAAAATGAAGTTATTTATATATGTTTATATATATATTATACTTTTTGTTTTATACTTTAATGACATTGTTTTATTTATATTTTGTTATTATTATCGTCTCGTCACATTCCACGACAGCGTGTTTCCTGTCTATGTTCTGATTTTAACTGATACTCCGCTATAGTTAGTTGTATTTTGTTCTTTGCCTGAAGTGGGCCTAAGACCAAAAAGTTGCAAAATAAATCTTTTTAATAAGGGTGTAGAAAGCATTTTTATCTACTTTTAATTCACTTTCAATCACCAGAGGGTTAAAACAATTCTATACATTTGTAGTAGTTTTTAAAGTCACCAACAGATGACGTACGTATTACATAATTTTATTTAACTTCCAGTCATCAGAAGATTAAAATATTTGTGCACTTGAAGTGATTCCTTAAGTCGTCAACAGATGACACTATATAATTTACTATTATTTCACTTCTCAATCTGCAAAAGCTTAAAATATTTCAGTAAATGTGTGGTAGTTCCTAAAGTGGCCAACAGATGACTCTATATCAACTACCAGTACCTATAATTTCACTTCCTGATCAGCGGGAGATTAAAATAATTGTGTACCTTTGCCTTAATTTGTAAAGTCATAACAGATGACACTACCAACCAGACTTTTTTGTGTAATTTGCGATAAACAAGTTAAAAAGTGATTTCAAAATTAAAATGCAATTATGGCTTCATTTGAAACCCAAAATAAATGAGCAAATTGGAGCAACAAAAGTATGCAGTTTTCCCTCAATGATCAAGTATTATTAAATATTGAAAAGAAATATCTGGATGATACAACGTACATTTTCTATCCTTATTAAAACATCAGGTCTTCATCTGTAGTTAACATAACAATGTTGTTTTTTTTGTATGCTAAATAATGCCATCTGACGTATTTGAGTTAATTAGAATATGGCTGGTGAAAACATACAAAAAAAATATAACAGTACAAATGAAAAACATGCCTGGAAGTTCATAAAAAAGTCTAGAACTTGCTAGAATCCAATTCCTCTAAAATTCCAAACTTTTTACAAAAAAGATAAGGTTTCCTTGCTTTTGGTTCATCCATTTGGACAGATGCAAGTTACAAGATTTTTCAGGAGGGTGATACTAGTTCTGTTTCTTGTAGTTCTTATAAACAAAGTTCTGTAAACAACTGTATAATGTTGTTTGCAACCTAGATCAATTTTGAATTTACTGTATCTGCCCAGGGGAGGTGGGATAACATGGTGAAGGGTGGATTGAGGTGAATTCAGTTTCCTTTTGATTATAGGAGGGGGGGGGTCACTACATCACAGAAGCTAAAGGTGTGCCCACTTAGATGTCAAAGCAGTCCCATTTCTACTACTCAATCTTTATATATGTTCATAACAATTTTTCTAATAACCCTTAAGCTTTCTTTATTATTACTCAAGCACTTGATCTAACATGACTGTACCAGGTGTAACTGCCCACTGTTAACAATGCTTCTGTGTAAAATGTTAAACTGACATGGTTTGTTTAATGACCTAGGAAAAGCAGCAGGATCTATGACTATAAGAGGTTTTTAAAATAAAAATGTAAATATTACTACATTTAATTTTAGACGTTCACTACTAGTTATAATGCTCTCAATGTTTGATGTGCACTTAATGATATAAACATTATCAGCTAGCGACAAGCTGTCAGTTTATGAATTTCCAAGCCCTATACCACAAAGAATGATAAGCATGGTGTTTATCATTTGACATTTCTTTGCTATCATGCTTAAAGTAAGATAAAATGAAAGGCAGATAATTACTGGGACCTTTTCAGCACTACCTGTACACATTCCTAGCATATACATAAAATGTGAGTCACAGCCTGTTCAGGTTGAATAAGTTGAATCTGTTTAGGTTTCTGTTAGTGGTTATAATGGGAGAAGTTTTTAATTTGTATTTGTTACAGACCATTAGATGAAATTAATAAGAAACTGTATAGTGAAATAAATAATTCAACTATTAATGAGGGTATAATTATTGAGATTTTTAATTTCAAACATAAAGACTGCGAAATATTAAAGTCAAATCATGAGGGATACAGGTTTCTAGAAAATGTTCAGGGTGTGTTTTTTCAACAATTGGTTAGAGAACCTACTACAAACAATGATATTTTAAATTTATTGTTAACTTCTAATAGTAATAAAGAAATAGTTGGTATGGTAGTGATTGAGAAACATCTGGGTGTAAGCGATCATTGTTCAATTACATTTGACGTTTTGCTGCATATGGAGATAGGGAATAATGAGATTTTGTTTCTAGATTTCAAAAAGCAAATTTTGAAAAGATGAGACAAGAATTATGTGCTGTGAATTTGGTAACTGGATTAGTTGGAGATACTGATCAAATGTGAAAAAAAAATGTTAAATAAATTTTCAAATATTCAAGATGGGCATGTTCCTAATGGTTGCTGTAAGTTAAAAATCAGGTTGACTCAAAAAGAATATAAAGGATAAACTTAAAGAAAATCATTATAAATATAAGAAGTTTAAATTCACTGTAATGATGGGAGAACTGGAAAACTACAGAAGATCATGAGAGTTGGTCAAATGGGGAATTAGGAAATAAAAAACAATATAAAAAGGATGGCTGAAAATGTAAAAATAAATAGTAGGGATTTCTTCAAATACTTTATACCTTTTGGTGCAGATGGTGGCTAAAGTCGACACAAAGAACAAAGTTGGCAACATTTGTTAACATCCCTTGTCAGTTTGGCTAAAATATAGTGTCAGTTGGTTGTGTAATACAGTCCTCTAACAAATGAAAATACATTTTTTGGGAAATCCCCTATGTGGTTTTATTTGAAAAATGATGCCATTTATCACTAGTAACTAAAAATGATTCTGAATGCAAAAGATTTTAAATTCCACTCTACACACTAATAATACAGTTGCTTAACAAATTCATACCAGAGGTGAACAGGGTGGCTACAGGGAAATTGACAAGCCTGTAATAGCTGAGATATATAAACAGAACAAGGGTGACATCAACATACTGGATCAGAGACATATAAACATAACGAGGGTGACATCAATATACTGGATCAAAAACACGAACTTTTGCCATAAAATGGTATGACACCATCTACCACAGGAAATGACAAGTAGACACCATCTACCACAGGACATGAGAAGTAGACACCATCTACCACAGGTCATGAGAAGTAGACACCATCTACCACAGAACATGAGAAGTAGACACCATCTACCACAGGTCATGAGAAGTAGACACCATCTACCACAGAACATGAGAATTAGACACCATCTATCACAGCGTTCTCAATAATATTAACTGTTGTTGGAAAAGACGTGTACCCATTAAAAACGTCACATTCATTACGATTATTTATCAACATCTTTAATACAGTTCTCATAACAGTTTTTTAAGTGGTTAAAACACGGTCGAGATTGATTAGCAAAACTGTTTCATATACAGTATTTATACTGACCCTCTAGTAAATACACTATAGGTTGTTAGCAGTTATTATTACCACACAAATGGGTGTGGAAACTGTGGGGTCTTCCCTCTCTCTAATAAACATTTATGTGTCAGTTTGGTGCCTTACTATTTGTCTCAAGTTTACGTTGTAGCTTGTTAAAATGAAGCTGGGTAACAAATTAGAAAACGGGGTAGCAGCCAGAACAAATATCAAACTCAGACCGTGGTCAATGTCAGGTTAATCTTCATTGTTCACTTTCCACAGATGAAGGTAAAACACACAATTAACTACATACCACTAATTCAAGGTAATGACCGCCCTAGAAAAAAGTTCAAAATGTTTAAACGAAAATGGGAAAACAAGTTGTTGAACTTTCGTTTTCCCAGCTGAAGCTAAGCGTTCTGTATTTACTGAACTGACAATGTTGGCAGTACGATTAAGTTCCTTTCAATAAGAATAAAAATTGAAGTTCCGGTCTTTAAAAATAATTTCTGTCCGTTTCCATACGAGCGTTTCAGCGTTCATACAAAATCTTCACCTGTGATCAGTCATACTTGTCATCAGGCAATAGCATTAGGCATTTTGTATTTGTTCTATTAAACACTACCTTATTTATAAAATTACATCAAGCCTAATACTATTATCGTCTTATGTCAAACATCATTTGTTATAATCACGATTCGCGAAGCAACAGACGATCATAACATGAAAAAAAACGAAATTAGACCTATTTTTATATGAATGCCTCAGTCCTAAAAAGTCATTTAGATATGTCTTTACACGACTGTTCCGGGTCTCAAAAGTCTCTTTCTTTTTTTAAACATGAAAGTGTTGGCCACCAACAATTATTTTGGTCTGTTTGATACGAACGTGTCAGTATTCAAGTTATTTCTGTTTTCACATGAACGTGTTAGTTCGATATGTTTTAGCCATCTGTCTGGTTTTAAATTAACGTCTCTTCAAACCTAGTTTCTGTCTGGTTTTAAAATAACGTCCCTTTCAAACCCGTCTCTGGTTTTAGATTTAACGTCCTTTCAAACCCGTCTCTGGTTTTAGATTTAACGTCCTTTCACACCCGTCTCTGGTTTTAGATTTAACGTTCTTTCAAACTCTTCTCTGGTTTTAGATTTAACGTCCTTTTAAACTCGTCTCTGGTTTAGATTTAACGTCCTTTCAAACTCGTCTCTGGTTTTAGATTTAACGTCCTTTTAAACCCGTCTCTGGTTTTAGATTTAACGTCCTTTCAAACTCGTCTCTGGTTTTAGATTTAACGTCCTTTCAAACCCGTCTCTGGTTTTAGATTTAACGTCCTTTCAAACTCGTCTCTGGTTTTAGATTTAACGTCCTTTCAAACTCGTCTCTGGTTTTAGATTTAACGTCCTTTCAAACTCGTCTCTGGTTTTAGATTTTTCACACTATTTTTGCTTCGTAACTCAGTTAAAAATGATCGGATTTTGATGAAACTTGGTGGACATATGTGGAATATTATTCCTCATTGTCCTGTCAAAAATGGTTTGTGTTCGTTGATTATGACGAACATATGGACACATTTCCTTATTTTCTGAGAGCTGAATATGACCAACGCTGTGTGGTGGAGGTACGCACTCTACTGAGTGCCCTCTAGTTTCTTCATGGGTTTCTTGTTGTCCGTGTCAATTAACAACAAATAATATACAAGTGTCAAACAGTCAGAATGATCTAATTTATTAAATAAGTCACTACAAGACACTGAATGAAGAACAGAGTGGTATATCTTAACAACTGCAGTTACAAGGACCAACAATAGAAAACTGAAAGTTGGCGAGTCTCTAACCCGTGATTTCCGCAAGTTTTTTTACTTCTACAGAACAATTTCTATGTTACAAAGGTCAGCTTCCCCTTTAAAAACGTTTACAAGCTGTCTGAGCCACAAAACAAACTGACCTAAATTATATAACTTTAACTAAATCTAAACAACAACTGTAAGAGTATTTTAAACAACTAGAACTAAATAAAAAAGGAAATAATAAAAAATTGACATTTTTTTGCAATAAAGTTAGAAAAAACTAATTTTACGAACAATAATAATAAACAGTTTATTTTAAGCCAATGTTTCGTCATTGATAAACAGCGCCTATACTACTAACCTTGACGTAGCAGTAAAAGCGAAACCTTGGTTGATAATATATATTTTTTATCTGAAGAGTAAAGGTCTTTTTTTTTCCTAACATTATTGCCAAATTGTCTAAATCCCTCCAGTAAGGAATACAAATTTTGACAAACAACAAACTTAACACAATAATTATTATATTTCACAGTTAAGTGTTACGTAACAATGTTAAGACCCTACATATCTTGAAGCTGTTTTACAACCAAACTCTTGACGATAAATACAGACAAGTACACAAACAGTTTAGCCAGTAATCAAACGTTTCGGACAATAATTTCAAAACACAAACTTAAAAGTACTCCCGTTTCCTTTCACTTTACGATTTCTGTACCTCGCACGGATTATTTACAATTAAAACGAAACGACGGGCTGAAAGTCAATCAGATCGTTTCTCTTCCAACTTAACGGTAACGTAGAGTGAAAAGCATACCATGGTGTGGTTTCAAGACACGCTAGTGAAAAACAAAGTTGTTATACATTTATTTTCAAATTAGTCATGCGTTATTTTAGAGTTGAACAACAATCTTGATCGTTTTTACAAGTAACAGCTTTTACAACATACCAATAATAACCGGTATACACCCCCACATACCACTAATAACCGGTATACACCACCACATACCACTAATAACCGGTATACACCACCACATACCACTAATAACCGGTATACACCACCACATACCACTAATAACCGGTATACACCAGGGGTGTATACCGGTTATTAGTGGTATGTGGGGTGTATACCGGTTATTAGTGGTATGTGGTGGTGTATACCGGTTATTAGTGGTATGTGGGAGGTGTATACCGGTTATTAGTGGTATGTGGTGGTGTATACCGGTTATTAGTGGTATGTGGTGGTGTATACCGGTTATCTGCTGCTTGGAGGATACGTTTGATATCAGCATGTAGATTAGTTTCATCGTTATTAGTCAGCTGCATTTGTTGCAAAAACCTGTACTGGGTGGAACCGACATTGTATTGCAACATAACGATACTGTTTGTTTCGGTTATTAGAGTGGAGCTAAACAAGGACTACCTGTGCTATCTTTCTTAAACAAGGACTACCTGTGCTATCTTTCTTAAACAAGGGCAACCTGTGCTATCTTTCTTAAACAAGGACTACCTGTGCTATCTTTTCTCAAACAAGGACTACCTGTGCTATCTTTCTCAAACAAGGACTACCTGTGCTATCTTTCTTAAACAAGGACTACCTGTGCTATCTTTCTTAAACAAGGACTACCTGTGCTATCTTTCTTAAACAAGGGCAACCTGTGCTATCTTTCTTAAACAAGGGCAACCTGTGCTATCTTTCTTAAACAAGGACTACCTGTGTTATCTTTCTCAAACAAGGACTACCTGTGCTATATTTCTTAAACAAGGGCTACCTGTGCTATCTTTCTCAAACAAGGACTACCTGTGCTATCTTTCTTAAACACGAGCTACCTGTGCTATATTTCTTAAACAAGGGCTACCTGTGCTATTG
>NW_013667551.1:24280-25391 GCF_000517525.1 Limulus polyphemus
GTAGACACCATCTACCACAGAACATGAGAAGTAGACACCATCTTCCATAAGACATGAGAAGTAGACACCATCTACCACAGAACATGAGAAGTAGACACCATCTACCATAAGACATGAGAAGTAGACACCATCTACCACAGAACATGAGAAGTAGACACCATCTGTCATAGGACATGAGAAGTAAACACCATCTACCACAGAACATGAGAGTAAACACCATCTATCACAGGACATGAGAAGTAGACACCATCTACCATAAGACATGAGAAGTAGACACCATCTACCACAGAACATGAGAAGTAGACACCATCTGTCATAGGACACGAGAAGTAAACACCATCTACCACAGAACATGAGAAGTAAACACCATCTATCACAGGACATGAGAAGTAGACACCATCTACCACAGAACATGAGAAGTAGACACCATCTACCATAAGACATGAGAAGTAAACACCATCTACCACAGAACATGAGAAGTAGACACCATTTATCACAGGACATGAGAAGTAGACACCATCTACCATAAGACATGAGAAGTAGACACCATCTACCACAGAACATGAGAAGTAGACACCATCTGTCATAGGACATGAGAAGTAAACACCATCTATCACAGGACATGAGAAGTAGACACCATCTACCACAGAACATGAGAAGTAGACACCATCTACCATAAGACATGAGAAGTAGACACCATTTGTCTACTTCTCATGTCCTGTGATAGATGATGTCTACTTCTCATGTTCTGTGGTACCATCTACCACAGGACATGAGAAGTAGACACAATCTATCATAGGACATGAGAAGTAAACACCATCTACCATAGGACATGAGAAGTAGACACCATCTACCACAGAACATGAGAAGTAGACACCATCTACCATAAGACATGAGAAGTAGACACCATCTACAACAGAACATGAGAAGTAGACACCATCTATCACAGGACATGAGAAGTAAACACCATCTATCACAGAACATGAGAAGTAGACACCATCTACCACAGAACATGAGAAGTAGACACCATCTATCACAGGACATGAGAAGTAAACACCATCTATCACAGAACATGAGAAGTAAACACCATCTATCACAGAACATGAGAAGT
>NW_013667551.1:25652-33812 GCF_000517525.1 Limulus polyphemus
CCACAGGACATGAGAAGTAGACACCATCTACCACAGGACATGAGAAGTAGACACCATCTACCACAGGACATGAGAAGTAGACATCATCTACCACAGGATATGAGAAGTAAACACCCTCTACCATAAGACATGAGAAGTAGACACCATCTACCACAGGATATAAGAAGTAAACACCCTCTACCATAAGACATGAGAAGTAGACACCATCTATCACAAGACATGAGAAGTAGACACCATCTATCACAGGACATGAGAAGTAGACACCATCTATCACAGGACATGAGAAGTAGACATCTATCACAGGACATGAGAAGTAAACACCATCTTCCATAAGACATGAGAAGTAAACACTTATATCCTGTACAGTGCTTATAAAGGAGGAAATACAAAAGGCCTAAGAAAATTTTGTGAGCAAGTGATTCAGGGCTGTTGAATGACTTTCAAAAACACATTAAACAGTCGAGCACATCTTCATGCCTCGATCTTCCAGCCAGACTCACAGAGTGACATTCTGTTGTCAAGTTTGATAATTGAAGATACAAACTGGACTCTATAGTCTGCAGTGACTGGTCTAAAAAGTGCAAACAAATAAACTTTAAATACAAACAATGCAATGTACTGATGTGTACAGTTCCATGTCATGAACTGTATCACTTCTACAGTGACTATAGACAAGCAGCAATCCAAAAGACTTCAGAAGAACAATACAGATCAATTGGCAGACAGTGAAAAAAAGTGGAATTAACAGTAGAATATATCATTGAATGTCAATTAAAGTTAATATTTTATCAGTTCAAATTATTTTCCTGATTATATGAAGATTTTGTGATATCTTAAGTATGTTTTCAAACATATAAAGTAGTGTTTTTTCATCTTTGTGGAAAATATATTCAACACTGTGATGTCATCATTACATTTTTATTCAGTGCCGAAAGAGTTAATGATAAGTACACTGCTGAGATGGCAGTACAGCCTTTGAAGGATAACACCAGAAGGCTAATACCTGATGATTATGGTATGGCTGGGTTACTAAATTCTACTTTTTTCTTCAGTTTACACTAATAAAGATTTAAGCAATGTTCCTCAACCTGAACAGTTGCTATATGGTGGGAAAGTTGAACAAGACGATCACATTAATTCTGAGCTTGTTACGAAAAAGAAAAGGAAGGGAAGTTTAGAGAATCATAAGTCTCCTGGGTTTTGAAAAAGTTTAAGGATTAGGTATGTGAGCCACTTGCTATTACTTTTTCTAAGTCCTTGAAGAGTGGGCAGAAGATTGGAAGTTGGCTAATGTTACTCCACTTTTCAAGGGAGGTGATAAAAATTGTCCCTGTAATTATAGGCCTATTAATTTTATACCAGTGCTGGGAAAAGTTTTTGAAAGTCTGATAAAAGATGCTTTACAATGTCATTTAACAAAGTTTAAAATTTTGTTGGATAGTCAGCATGGTTTCACTAGGGAAAAATCTTGCCTTACTAATACTTTGAAAAGGTTACTGCTTACCTAAATGAAGGTAAAGGTGTGAATGTGATATATCTGGATTTTAAGAAAGCATTTGAAAAGATGTCACATAAAAGGCTTGTTACAAAAGTTATCTTTGCAGATGTGGGGGATAGGTTGGTTCATTGGATAGAAAACTCGCTAGATGTAAGAAAGCAGAAGGTTGTTATAAATGGAGTCCAGTCAAACTGGATTAACATTACAATTGGGGTACCTCAGGGCTGAATATTAGGAGCTTAGCTCTTTTTGATTTATATAAATGACATAGATTAAGGAATGGTCAATAAATTATTAAATTTGCTGATAACATTAAAGTTTTGAGTGTTGCGAGCTGTGAGAAGGATGCTACTGTTTTACAAAAGGATTTGTATTATTTGGCAAGTTGGGCAAATAAATGACAGATGGCTTTTAATTATAATAAATACATGTGGAATATCATAATTTGAATTATAAGTATAATTTTGATGGGAATAACCTTAACAGTGTTGTGGAAGAAAAAGATCTTGGTGTCCTGGTTAATCAGTCTCTTAAGCCATCCAAGCAATGTGCTGTTGTTAGTGGTAAGACAAATAGGATATTAGGTTGTACCTACAGAAATACTGAATACAAGTCTAGAGTGGTTATAATGCCATTGTATATGTTACATAAGAAGTACAATGTTTAATATTGGACTCCTTATCTCAGAAAGGACAATGAATTGTTGAAAAGAGTTCAGAGAGAGACTATGATATTTTGGATGGAAACATTATCTAATGATCATAGGTTAAGATCTCTGAACTTGTTTTCCTTTGAAAAAGATGAGGGGATCTGATTAAGGTTTTCAAGATTAGGAAATGATAATGCTGATGCATCATTTTTTTCATATTTAATGGTGAGAATAGTAAGATTAAAGAACATAAATATAAATTTTGGCAGGGAAGAAGTAACCTTCAGCTAAGACAGCTATATTTTTCTAACAGGGTAGCTGATTGGCCTCTGGAATGGACTGCCTTCAGATGTGGTGGATGCAGTTAATTTCAGGGAGTTTAAGGGAAAGCTTGATTAATATATGAATGATAAGAGCAGGCTTTGAATTTTCTGTTTTGTTCTCTTAAGGGTTTAGTTTAATCTAGTGGATTGGACAGCCTACATAGACCAAAAGGTCCCTTGCTGTCCTTTAATGTTACATTATAACAATTACTTATTTAAAAATAAATGTGCCTACACAAAAAAATGTTTGATTAATAAATATGGAAAATTAACAGTGTCTCAATAATAATAATGTAATGAATATAAATCGCTTTAAAACTAATACAGCATACAGTATTTAAAGAAATTCGGATAAAGTATGAAAATTCAACCACTGAATTTGAGAATTATATTACTAGAAGACTAACAATAATACTTGTGTCAGATGAAACTTTATATTTCTAGCTAATCTGGTACATCATATTAGCTATATTAATTACTTAGTTTGTTTTTAGTCCCAATCTATGTAGGTAGCTTGCTTTGATCTGAAGTTCATGATCTCCTTACTTAAAAAAAGACTGACTTATTAGAAAGGGTTCAGAGACGGTCTACTATGATGATTTCATGAAGAAAATGGTTACCTTATGAGGACAGGTTGAGATTTATTAACTTATTTTCCCTTGAGAAAAAGAGTAAGCAGTGATCTTATTAAAGTTTACAAGATTATCAGGGGAATCTATAGGATAAAGGCCCCTGATTTCTTTGTGCCATATTCTGAAGAAAATGGGTCAAGAGAACACAAGTTTAAGATTGGAAAAAGATATATTATGTTATAGCTGAAACAGTTATATTTTTCTAACAGGGTGATTAATTTGTGGAATGAGTTGTCATCAGCAAATAGTGAACACCAGCACTTTATAAGAGTTTAATGGGGGAATATGATTGATGATTTTCCTGAATAATAAAGGGTGAGATGAATTATTTTTCTTTTCTCAAGGGTGGGTGTGCAAAAACAGCCTTGAAAAAACAAATGGGTCCTTGTTACCTTTATATTATGTTATGCAAGCAAAGTCAATTATATAACAACCATCTATTTTTTTATATTGTATCATAAATAGTTGAATGATAAGGGCTGGCTTTGAGTAACAATCATTTATTTGTTTTTTTTTATATTGCATTATAAAAGGAAAAGTAAAAAAAAAATGTTTTCTAATAGTGATATCTTCTCTAACACAGCTGACAGATACTAGAAGTGAAATACCACACACACACACACATACCTGACTTGTTTACTTTATAGCACATTTTAACACACATAAAACACATTCAACTCATATTTTCTATGCTTCCAATCATTGGAATAACAACTAGACCTACTAAATAGTTTAAAAAGAAATAAAACCTATAATCCCTGAGACACCTTGGATTATCAGATGGATACCTTCTTAGGTATTTAAAACAGCACCTTTAACTATCCATTTTGCTGAGCACTGTAGGTGTTTTTATGGCAACAATGAAGAAGATTTTCATTTTACTTTTGTCACAATTTATAATTTGTCATATTAATCATTTGATCACATTCTTTACAATCTATGCATACACATTTCTTATTCAAATATAATTGGTTATGTGGTGAAGGTGAAAATTATTTTTGATTTACATGTAAATTATTTTTTACATAATAAAAGAAAATATTTTTTATTCTTGTTCAGGTGTTTACATAGTAATGAAAAACAACTGTTTTAATCAAAATGTTCAATACAAGTATAAATTTATCTACAATAATGTAGCAGGAAAACAACACAACTGAAACCATTGATATCACAACAACTGTCCAGATATTTGTGTACAGGCATAAAAAGTAATGGTGATGGGATTGAGAAATGCAGATTAAAACATGAGAAACTTTTCTCAAACCAAAAGATAACAAAGACAAGGTTATCCTGACCAACAATTATAAAAAAAAAGGATGAACGTAAATAATGAACAATTGCTGAATGGTTTATACCATAAACTCCAAAGCTTTAAAAACTACACAAGATTAATCCTTATTATCAAACTTCAATAAACATAACTAAAAACATCAACAAAAACATGCATAATATGAAGTAACCACTTAACATATACTAAGTGATTACTTCATATTGTGTGAGTATATATATACATATACAGCCATTTATATTGTTAAACATCCTATTCACACACAAAAATACATAAACTTGGGATTTTTGAAAATTCCTCATACAACACCATACATATAAAATCACGTAAACATAAAGCAAGATGCATGAATATTTATATAGAACTTTTAATTTTGTGATTAACAACATTCATATATATTGTACAAGTTTATGTTTTTTCTTGGTTTGATAAAGACAGCAGAGAAGACTACTAAATTAGCAATTTCTAATTGATAGTCTGTCATGTACTTTCCAAGTGAACTTGTTTAGCCAATAGCATATAAAGTGGCAATAATAAATTTTTCAGAAAACATTTTTACCTAATTCCTCTAATAGATATTTATTAAAAAGAAAGAAAATTTCAGTGTGTTCTGTAACTCACTGTTTATTGTCACCTGTTTCTAGGATTCATACAATACTGTTTAAGACATAAATAATAACAAAAATCAGTTTTCAACTAGTATTAAATACCAAAAATATTATAAAATACACTGAAAAGCTTATCAAAAAATTTATATAAAATGTATGCATACCTGAGATTTGACAAAATTCTCACGTTCAACCTCCAAACTGTTCGCCCTCCGCTGGGACAAAACTCTTGGAAGGGAAGGGAGTGAGGACATAGTTAATGAGAGAGTTGATTGACGGTAAAAAAAAAAACCGAAAACTATAATACCTCCCACTTCTTAAAAGTCAACTCTGCACTTTTGTTTCTAACTAAACACTTCTTCAAATTATTAGACACCTATATTGTCAATTAATAAATCAAACGTTTGACAAATAGACGATGAAATGTTTTTTACTAAATTTTAGATGTCAACAGAGGCGGAAATTATGACAGCGCCATCTATCCCCACTGCTTTATAAGGTTGAAATTAAATGTCATTTTGTACCTGTACAAAGCGTACATGTTATTTGTAGTTTAACTTCTTCTACTCATACCTTCTAAATAGTTTTAACTAAATTGAGTTTTAAACATGTATTACAGCTCGGATAAAAAGCGAATAAAAAGAGTTTATTAATATCCAGTTCATCACAAACAAGTCCACTTCAGCATTGCTACAAAAAATTATCTTAACGCAACACAGAAAAGTAAAAATCGAATCAGTGTACATTTCATAAGAGAGAGGATGATTAATATTATATATGGTGTGTGTGTGTGTATTTGTATGGTACATTGTGTTTTGTTTTATTTTGTCGATTATAATACTTTGGCTAAATATAGTTGTTGTTTCTTTTATATATAAATGTAAAATTTGTTCTCCCTATCTAAATGTCCTAGTATTATTATTGTTTTACATCATTTTGCACATTTCTTCTTTTTTCCATAACCATTTATAAACTAACCGGATAATATCTCAATGAAATATTTTTAAACCACACACTACGTTTTTAGCAAACTTTAACTGAGAGTTTACAAGTTCTCTGTGAAGTTAAATATCCTTTGTTTGTAGTTATGACTGAAATACATCACTTTGTGCAAAGTACAAGCAAATAAAACACGATCGCTTTATGCGAAGATAGAATAAGCGAACCAAAGATCATACAGTACTGTTTAAAATGGTAAAGAAGTACGGTTAAAGCGACCTCTGCAAAGAGATTCAACTGATTATCAATGCATTGCATTCTATATTGTTCAAAACTAGTTGAATAACAAATCATCAGATTTATCTAATTGTTTTAAGGTCGCAGAAAAAAAAATTCCACTTTATTGTTTGATATTTTGTAAAATTTTAAATAAAAAAGTCCATAGACGACAATAGTAGCAAATAAAATACAGTAATCTATAAAACTAACATTCGCAAGCGAATACAATATGTATTCTCCCAAGCCACCTGATTCGTTAAGATCCTCAGAATGCAGTAGATTTTAAGAGAAAGTGGCATGTGAAGGGGGCATAAATTACAACATATATCCTTCAGAAGGATACATACTCAACACATTATCCACTTAAGCCTTGTTTGTGACTTGTGAGAAAGATTAATTGGAGCATACTACATTACTACACCCAGTTTATTCGTGAATGGAATTATTCACAATGACAAAACATTTACAGTAATTTTGGAGCAAATACCACCTGTTCATTGACACGGTATATGTAATTTCATTAACCGTGTGAAACAAAGCACAATATATATATAACTTTTATATATGTAAACAACGTCTATCGTTTCAGGGCTCTCTATTACACATAGTTATTGTTTTACCTTTGTAAAAGAGAGGCACAAAACTCATATCTGTCTACTTCAGTATGAGGGAGGGTGTCGCGAGATATCTTATCTTGGTATAAAATCTCTATACTGATCGAAATATATATAAATGACAATTAAAAACCATAACTTTGCAAAATATTTCGATCTTTGGTTCCTGTAAAATCGCAAAGAAGGCAAAGAACTCGTATAGGTCTGCTTCAGTCTGTGGGAGTTGAAAGATATTGTTACGCCTCTGGTCGTTTGTTAATTACCCGTAAAAATTCTTTCGGAAGAACTTCAGCGATACAAGTTCTTTCTTAAATAAAACCAGTTTATTCTTTCTCAATACAACTTTGCAATACACTTAATTTCCACAGTCACTTTAACTTCAACACACGCTATAATTCACAATGATTTACACCATTTACTTACGGCTTGACTCGATTATCTGTCTCTATCTCCCTGTCTGATATTCACTTATCTATGCCGTCACTTCTCGCCGGTCTTATATATACAAAATAGAGGGCGTCTGACAAACACTCGAGCCTTCAGGAACGTTCGAGATACTCATTACGTGTTACCAGCGTCACGTGACTTCCGCTGTCGTAACAATATCTTTTTATAAACTTTCGTGTCTATTGGTTGAAATATAAAAATAGCAGGCCAAATATCGAATTTTTGCGATGTGTTTTATCTCTGACTCCTGTAAAGTCAAAAGAAAAACATACATTTTAAAATCTGTCTGCATTAGTTTGTGAGAATTGTACCAAAGTATACAAACACGGAACCTCCAACACAGAAAATCAAACCCATTTAAAGTTTCTATCTTACAAAGTAAAGGATTTTAAAGAGAGAAAATATATAAAAGCTATACTCATTGACCAAAAAAAACAAAAATGAACAGAGAAAATGGGTGGTACTTGTACTTAAACCACCATTTAAAAACAACACATCATACCAGTACACCTAACATTATTAATTTTAGTTTAACACTTGCATACTCTGGCGTTTCATACAGTCTTACAATTTGTTTTTAATACTACTGGTAAGGTTTTTATCCTTTCAACTTTAAATTTTTGTTTTTTAGCAGCATCTATTTTTCGTCTATGTGTTTTATAGCTAATCATAAAACATTTTGTGGTTCTCTTTATTTTATATTTAATATAAGTAATATATGGTTGTATAGTTGTGTTACGTTTCCGTTTGTTAATTGATTTTTTTTCGTAACTTCGTTCCGACGAAACTTTGACGACACAAGTCTTTACTTAATAAAACTGGTTTATTCTTTCCGAATATAACTTTACGATACACTTAATTTCAATATTCGCGCTAAACAAAC
>NW_013667551.1:34541-35357 GCF_000517525.1 Limulus polyphemus
CTTGCCACTGCTGTAATCTTTTTTCTTGTTTCTTTTCTTTTTCCTCAAACAACTGCTGGAATCTCTCTTGTTTTTTTTGCTGTTCGAGCTGCCATTGTTGTAGGTTTTCTTGCCACTGCTGTAATCTTTTTTCTTGTTTCTTTTCTTTTTCCTCAAACAACTGCTGTAATCTCTCTTGTTTATTTTGCTGTTCGAGCTGCCATTGTTGTAGGTTTTCTTGCCACTGCTGTAATCTTTTTTCTTGTTTCTTTTCTTTTTCCTCAAACAACTGCTGTAATCTCTCTTGTTTATTTTGCTGTTCGAGCTGCCATTGTTGTAGGTTTTCTTGCCACTGCTGTAATCTTTCTTCTTGTTTCTTTTCTTTTTCCTCAAACAACTGCTGTAATCTCTCTTCTTGTTTATTTTGTTGTTCGAGCTGCCACTGTTGCAGGTTTTCTTGCAACTACTGTTGTCTCTCTTCTTGTTTATTTTCTTTTTCCTCCAACAACTGCTGTAATCTCTCTTCTTGTTTAATTTCTCGTTCTTCTTGTTTCTTTTCTTTTCCCTCTAACAACTGTTGTAAATTCTCTTCTCGTTCTTCTTGTTTCTTTTCTTGTTTAATTTCTCGTTCTTCTTGTTTCTTTTCTTTTCCCTCTAACAACTGTTGTAAATTCTCTTCTCGTTCTTCTTGTTTCTTTTCTTGTTTCTTTTCTTTCTCCTCTAACAACTGTTGTAATTTCTCTTCTTGTTTCTGTATTGCTGCCATCAAATCTGCTAAGCTGTAGTTTGATTTTCCGCCTCTCGTTTCCATTTTTCGTCTCTTTTTTCTTTTTCCTA
>NW_013667551.1:36357-43531 GCF_000517525.1 Limulus polyphemus
ACACACACCTTACATTCCCTCCCCGCGTCACGTTGTCCCCCTCTTATATATACCCGCCTACCCCATCTAGTAATACTAGAGCATTCACGAAGAAACAAGATAGTTCTAGAAACTAGAGGGCGCCACACCAGTCACGTGACCTCGATGACGCAACAGTTGTATGGTTAGTATTATAACTATACTACTGATAATATTAGAACAATAATAATAATAATCTTTACATTGTTAGAGGTACGTTACGGCAGACTCGAGAAACAGAACGTTACAAGCAATTCTATAATTTAACGAATATTCTAATGTCACACAGTTCTATGTACTAACCCTGAAGAAGCCACAAAGGCGAAACGTTTGTTAAAATAAAAAGTTATTTTATAATTAGCTGGAGTAAAAAGGTCGTGGTTTTCTAACCTCTTTACCAAAATAAGGATTTCTAGCTTGAAGAAATGATGTCTCAAACCTTAAGCTTGTTTACTTTTTTTCGATTACATTTTCACTTTAAGCTACCTATGTTGTTTCTGTATTTTTTCCTTTTTTAAATTAACAATTTTTAATAATTTGCATAAAAATCTTTGAAACAAACTATTTATCACTGCTAAATTAGGAACGAATAGCGCAGATAGCCATCGAGTAGTTTTACGTGAAATTCCAAACAAGCCAAAGTTTGTCTTGAGGTTTTAGAACAAAAATGAGAAATCATCAGCTCATTAACGCCCGAAAACGTATCCACTAAAAGTACGAATTTGTTTCCTTCCCATCCCTTGGTGGGACAGCGGTAAGTTTACGAGCTGACAGCGCTAAAATCCGATAGCCCAAGCTTTCTCCCCATCGCTTTTCGTTAAAAATAAACAAAAAAAACACTTTAGAACTTCCATGTCGCCCTCCTATTTTTTCTTTAAGGGCCAGATATGGCCTATTTTTTAGTGTGCCTGTATTGTCAAAATAAGGGTGCATGGTTCGCGTCTCGTTGCCACAAAAATTCTCCCCACACTTTGGGGTCGTGGGTAAGATGTAAAAGTGAAGGTAAAGTCCCATTATTCGATCAATCAAAGCTAGGCCACCAGTTGACGATGAGTGCTGTTGCTTGTCTGCCTTTCCTCTAGTCTGTCAGTTCAAAATTAGAAATGGCTATAAACAGATAGTCCCTGTGTATTTTTGGGTAAACATTCTAAGTACCTATCTATTTATCTTTCACATTAAAATATAATAGTTTCAAACTTGTTCTGAAATTTTTGTTGAATAAAAAAGCAATACAAAAACAAACAATTTAACACAGTGTATTTAGTGTACATGTTGAATTAAGTAACAGTGATAGTTTTTACAGACGTATCTACATTAGTAAGAATATATCATCTGAATTCAATTTCCATTAGATGGCGCTACTAAACACGCCATTCTCACGCTACTGAGACTGATAGTGGCATACAATTTAGTAACTCACCTCTTAAAGTAATTTTTTTAATTCCACACTTAAACTTTTTTTACATCTAAGTTTACAGTTTTATAAAGCAAAACATCTAACTGAAATTCTTTACTTAATATCAGCAGCAGGAAACATTCAAAAATCTAAAAAGTGATGCCTGGTTTGGTACAACACGATCTTTATGTATGCGACACCTAACTAATTTCATTTAATATATTTGTGGAACACAAAAACTAAAATATAAATACCTAGCATTATTGTAAGTTTATTGTGAACTTGATAAAACTCCACGGGTATTAATGGGTTGAATATCGAGTTTACTCACGAAACAGTTATTCAATATATCAACACAATAAGTTCACGCACGAAACAGGTAGTTGTATATCGACGCAGTACGTTACGATTTAATGGGTTGAATATTGAGTTTACCCACGAATATTGAGTTATATTTTCAGATTGGTATGGTTCTGGTGGTAAAAATATGGTCAAGTTTGTCTTGAGTTATATTTCCAGGTTGGTATGGTTCTGTTGGTAAAAATATGGTCAAGTTTGTCTTGAGTTATATTTTCAGATTGGTATGGTTCTGGTGGTAAAAATGTGGTCTAGTTTGTCTTGAGTTATATTTCCAGGTTGGTATGGTTCTGTTGGTAAAAATGTGGTCTAGTTTGTCTTGAGTCATATTTCCAGATTGGCATGGTTCTGATGATAAAACTATGGTCTAGCTTATATTGAGGTTTATTTTCAGGTTGGAATTGTCTGGTAGTAAATCATTAGTTTCGTTTGTCCAGGTTTGTTTGACCAATTGGTTTGGCTGGTGTGTCTTCAGGCTGTTTTTCAGATGATGTGGTTTTGGCGATAAGTTTCTGTCAATGAAAAGTAGTAGAGCTTGTTGTTTATTTTCACGTTTTGGAGGAAAAAAGCAAGAGTCTAATTGTCACAACTCTGGCAAGTCGTTTTAAATACGTTTTTGAAGCTTTTATTTTTTTCAATGACGTTCACAAATGATTTTATACTTTTGAAAAATGATCTGAAGACTAATAAAAAGAACTGTAAATATTTTATTCACTGAATATTTACAATACTTTTCATTGTTTGAAATGAGTATATAAAAATTTAAAGAAGGATTCTGGGGAAAAAACATATTTTTTCTCCCAAATGAATTTACAGTTATAAATTTAAGAATTAAAAAAATATATTCTAGGTTAACAGTTCATCACTGAATTAGTCTTTTAAATGTGCAAGAACATCTTAGCCCATTTTATTTACCATAAAATTGAACATACTGCTACTGTTAAATGTGATATTACAATCGTTATTTGCCACATCTAAAGCAGGTTATTCAGGATAATTTACGCTCGTCCTGCGTTTCTTGCGAGGTTTGTTGTTTGTCGTGGTATGGTCTTTGTTGTAAAATATGTTGTTTGTCTTGAGGCTTATTTTCAGGTTGGTATGGACCTGGTGGTACAATTTGTGGTTTGTGTTGGTGATTATGTATAGGTTCTAAACAAACCAGTTATTGTGGAACCAGGTCCATACAAACCTATACACAATCACCAACACAAACCACAGATTGTACCACCAGGACCACCTCGACCAGAAGTAATTGACCTAAACAAACCAGTTATTGTGGAACCAGGTCCATACTCAATTACTTCTGGTCGAGGTGGTCCTGGTGGTACAATCTGCGGTTTATGTTGGTGGTCATGTCCATGTGGCACAACCTCTGGTTCGTTTAGGTCAATTACTTCTGGTCGAGGTGGTCCTGGTGGTACAATCTGTGGTTTGTGTTGGTGGTGTACAGGTTGGTATGATCCTGATGGCAATACTTGGGGGTTCTGCACACCTGTTTCTTCTTCCTGTCGACAACCTGAAAGAAGTACATAAAATGTTTGAAATAAATCACAGATCTTGGCTGAAGAAAACACTGAATGAGTAAATAGCAAATGTTTTATATGGTCTCTGAAAAAGTGAAATTATATGAATATGCCACGAATACATCTCATGAATGATCTTAATTTTGATTGTCTCACAAAGGAATTTACCAATGTTTGACTGCCTTGACTTCACTTTTTTGGCTCTTTGTTGGTCAAGCTTGATTTTGCAAAACTTATATATTTCAGTTAGCTATGAAATGTGTGGTTAGGGTATACTATCATGTGGGGGTGGTAGTACATGCTCCGTCATTTTTGACTGGATATACGCTAGTATCATTTAAAATGTAAAAAGTGTTGGTGGAATAATTCCACAGGTTGTGATAAGCCTGGTAGTGGTGACGTTCATTAACCGTCTGTTGTATATGTGGCATATTCAGGAAAAGAAGAACTAAGAAACCTACACTTACTCAGAACAAAGAATGAATTCAGAAATAATATTGATACACTACAAGAAGATAGGAACGCATGATGCATTCACATACCACATATCCATTGTATTATGTGTAGTCTATACCTCGATCGTTATATCTCATTAACCACACGAGAGCGTCTGTAACATAATTTAGCATCTTGTTTTATGTGAACTAAATCACCACCAGAGATCGTTATCAAAAATACAATAAAATGCTTTTGCATTACTGATTTATTAAATTCCTTGTACGTGAATATTCATATTGTCGCTAATCTTGAGAAGAGTCCATGGATAAAATTGAAAGCTTGCGTTTATTAGAGTTATCCAAAAAAGTTGATTACAAATGTTTAACACAGGTGGAAATAATTATTTATAAAACAATTGTTAAAATACAAAACGCATGAAAATTGTAAAATGTATTATGGAGTTATCTGGATTATAATTAGTAGAGATAGAGAAAAGTTCTGGAATATTCTTTCAGAGAAAATTTTAATGTTTTGATCAGTATAGTTTCTACGATTCTTCTTCTGTTTATATCAGTTTCACTTCGTATAATTTTAATGTTGTTTCTGGATTATGAAGTTTTTGGTTTATTTTAAATGTTCAAAAACAAAGGACGGTCTTTTCACTTTGAATTTGTAATTATTGTTTACCATACACTACTGAAAGCCACACTGTGGGCTGAAAGTCGTAGATATTAATCTTTGAAAACATTTTTCATTGTAAAGCTGATTAAAATATTAAATATGAACTCTTTGTATTCATCATCGACCGAAATGAGGTAATGACGACAAATATGCTCGAAACTATAGTTCTCAGTTAGACTTAGTAGAGGATTTGTTATAGAATTTGGACAAATATGTTCATATTATACTATTTATCATGATGTCAGACATTTCTCCAGTTTAAATACATACATTGAATACTACATAAGCTAACCATGTAAAGTAAAAGCAAAATTAGATAATTCTCTTTAATTAAAACATTTCACTCAAGAAATCCCCGAGAATGGTACCATAAAAACAGAAATCATCCGGTTAAAACTATATTTGAGCACACAGAAAAATCTTTGTTTCAGAAATGGTAAAAAGACAAGAAAATAAGCAGTATATCTGTAGATAATAATTATTAAATATCCACTTTTCTTTTATACAGACCTTCCGATGTCCTATCATTGCATTTCTTTGTCAACACTTGCAAGGTTTTGACATGGGCCTCAACTAAATACACTGCAATAAACAACAGGACTGAAGCTGTTCTAAAGGCTTTCGTAGTCTTCATGCTTCACTCCTATCAGCCTGAATTCTCCTGGTCTACGCGACTTAAAGAGACAGACTATTTATATAAAAATAGTCCATTTTGACGTAATTACTGTATCCTTCCTCACATAGTGTATGTCTGATGCGTTCGTGATTACATATGCATATATTTTTTGTGAGTGGGGTTTCTCAAGTTTTCCTCGTCAGTTTGCTAGGGAGCGAGGGGGGGTGAACGTCACCCCTAAGAAAAGTTATACTTTCAGCTCATACTTCCTCATTGTCAAGTTGAATATAACTAGTAATTTTGATGTGTAGTTGTTTTAGTATATAAATAGAAGTTAGTAAACATTCAGTAGACACATGTTTTAAGGTTCGGGTATGATCTAGTGGTTAGCGGGCTCGGAGAATAAATCCAACAATTTATGGTTCGCGGCCTGTTATCACAAAAACGTGCTCTGTACTTTGAGGGTGACTATTTGTTTTCTCTCTAGCCTATCAGTTCCAAATTAGAAACATAATTCTTCACGTAGCTTCGCACGAAAATTCTGAATCAAGCTTTAGATAACAATTCATAATTTACTAAATTGATAGAATTACACATTCTTAGAACTTTAGCTGTAATAAAAGTTTGGGGCTTCTCTTCACATTCGCTCCAAATTCAGAATTTTTGAATCACCGCGTTTGAAAACAAAGCACCCAAGTTGTATCAACTTTCCTCAATAGTGGCAAGGTACGCATAGAAAAAATTAAAAAGCTTTTCCTTAATTAAAATGTATTATATTAAAAATGCTAAAATTATCCATGTTCATTAACTAAGAGATCTTGATCCACACAAACTAAGATATACTGGTTATCTTGATCCACACAAACTAAGATATACTGTTTATTTTGATCAACACAAACTAAGATATATTGTTTATTTTGATCAACACAAACTAAGATATACTGTTTATTTTGCTCAACACAAACTAAGATATACTGTTTATTTTGATCAACACAAACTAAGATATACTGTTTATCTTGATCCACACAAACTAAGACATACTGGTTATCTTGCTCCACACAAACTAAGGTATACTGTGTATCTTGTTCCACATAAATTAAGGTATACTGGTTATATTCCTCCACACAAATTAAGATATGGCTTAGGCATTAGTGTGTCCAAACTGTGATTCTGAGGGTTCATGGTTTGTGTTCTGATACCGTAGAAATTAGCTTTATACTTTGGGACTGTGACATTCAAATCTCACTATTCGAACAGATACAAATAGCTTAATATTGTTGGTGTGTCATTAGCTAGTTCCCTTTCTTTTGGTCTATAAGTGTGTGAAAAATCTGAAACAAACATTCTTTACAGACAGGTGGAAGCGACAGCTATATAGTGACGTCATTACAGGACTAGCGTTGCTAAACTAGAGCAGGCTTACTGTATGTGACATAATCTTGTATGTAGAGTACATTTCTGGGGGAGATTAAGATTAGACATCTACGCATTTTTTGGTCATTATATGTTGTAGTTCAACATGGTGCTATAGATATATTTATATTAACATCATGTTTTCTATGTGTTTGTATATATATATATATAAACACCAGATATTCATGTATATATATATATATTACAACCAGATATTCATGTATATATATATATATTACAACCAGATATTCATGTATATATATATATATTACAACCATTTTTACATATATATATATATATTCATATTCACACACAATAACATTTCTAAAACATGGTTTCTACGTTAACGTCACAGTGTGTAAATAATTACCCTCGGAATACTGAAAATACTTCTATATACTGCACAAAGCAGGCAGTGAGTTCCATAATGTTCTAGACCTTACACACCAAACCAATAATCTGCAGTCCAGTACTTACACACCAAACCAATAATCTGCAGTCCAGTACTTACACAACAAGTTAATAATCTACAGTCCAGTACTTACACACCAAACCAATAATCTGCAGTCCAGTACTTACACACCAAACCAATAATCTACAGTCCAGTACTTACACACCAAACCAATAATCTGCAGCCCAGTACTTACACACCAAACCAATAATCTACAGTCCAGTACTTACACAACAAATCAATAATCTACAGTCCAGTACTTAAACAACAAGTTAATAATC
>NW_013667551.1:44342-48228 GCF_000517525.1 Limulus polyphemus
AATCTACAGTCCAGTACTTATACAACAAACCAATAATATACAGTCCAGTACTTACACCACAAACCAATAATCTACAGTCCAGTACTTATACAACAAACCAATAATATACAGTCCAGTACTTACACACCAAACCAATAATCTACAGTCCAGTACTTACACACCTAACCAATAATCTACAGTCCAGTACTTAAACAACAAACCAATAATCTACAGTCCAGTACTTACACAACAAACCAATAATCTACAGTCCAGTACTTACACCACAAACCAATAATCTACAGTCCATCCAGTACTTACACAACAAACCAATAATATACAGTCCAGTACTTACACAACAAATAAATAACCTACAGTCCAGTACTTACACCACAAACCAAGTACTGGACTGCAGATTATTGGTTTGGTGTGTAAGTACTGGACTGTAGATTATTGGTTTGGTGTGTAAGTACTGGACTGTAGATTATTGGTTTGGTGTGTAAGTACTGGACTGTAGATTATTACACACCAAACCAATAATCTACAGTCCAGTACTTACACACCAAACCAATAATCTACAGTCCAGTACTTATACACCTAACCAATAACCTACAGTCCAGTACTTACACAACAAGTTAATAATCTACAGTCCAGTACTTACACACCAAACCAATAATCTACAGTCCAGTACTTACACACAAACCAATAATCTACAGTCCAGTACTTACACAACAAGTTAATAATCTACAGTCCAGTACTTACACACCAAACCAATAATCTACAGTCCAGTACTTACACCACAAACCAATAATCTACAGTCCAGTACTTACACACCAAACCAATAATCTACAGTCCATCCAGTACTTACACAACAAGTTAATAATCTACAGTCCAGTACTTACACAACAAATTAATAATCTACAGTCCAGTACTTACACAACAAACCAATAATCTACAGTCCAGTACTTACACAACAAACCAATAATCTACAGTTCAGTACTTACACAACAAGCCAATAATCTACAGTCCAGTACTAATACAACAAACCAATAATCTACAGTCCATTACTTACACACCAAACCAATAATCTACAGTCCAGTACTTACACCACAAACCAATAATCTACAGTCCAGTACTTACACACCAAACCAATAATCTACAGTTCAGTACTTACACACCAAATCAATAATCTACAGTCCAGTACTTACACACCAAACCAATAATCTACAGTCCATCCAGTACTTACACAACAAGTTAATAATCTACAGTCCAGTACTTACACAACAAATTAATAATCTACAGTCCAGTACTTAAACAACAAACCAATAATCTACAGTCCAGTACTCACACAACAAGCCAATAATCTACAGTCCAGAACTTACACCACAAACCAATAATCTACAGTCCAATACTTACACCACAAACCAATAATCTACAGTCCGTCCAGTACTTACACCACAAACCAATAATCTACAGTCCGTCCAGTACTTACACAACAAACCAATAATATACAGTCCAGTACTTACACAACAAACCAATAATCTACAGTCCGTCCAGTACTTACACAACAAACCAATAATATACAGTCCAGTACTTACACAACAAACCAATAATCTACAGTCCGTCCAGTACTTACACAACAAACCAATAATGTACAGTCCAGTACTTACACAACAAACCAATAACCTACAGTCCAATACTTACACACCAAACCAATAATCTACAGTCCAGTACATACACAACAAACCAATAATGTTAAGTCTAGTTTCTAATGTAACTAGTAGGACAGGGGTCTTTAAGACCACATGCTGCATCTATGAACTTTTTTAACAGTTGTCCCTAATATTTTTTCTCTAAATTACATTTACAGATTTAGAGCAGTTTTTATAATAATTTTCGAAACAAATGTTGTTTAATCTTGAAAGACGATTATATTTTTGCTGCATCTCGTGATTTGGTGCAGGGTAATCATTCTTGAAACGAGGACACTCATTGTAGTTATGGTGCAGGTGAATTTTGTGTTCTTGGTGCAAAGGCACTTGTTCCATCTCTGCCATTTTGAAGCACGATAATCTTCATGTTTTTTTTATTGTTAATATATAATCTGTGAGCCTCGTGGCCCAGACCCTTCTATCAATCTCACTCTGTCTTTCTTGAATAATTTTTGTAGGAAGACAGAACCAGTATCACTTTCTACAAATGTTCCAGTCTTTACCGGTATGCACGTATCTCAAAGTTAAGCTATGGAGGGGACCAAATGTTTGCTACGTATTGTACGGGTTGTCTGTCTTATAATATTCTCAGCTAATTAGAAAAGTTTAAAAAAAGAACTTTACTTTGCAAGGTAAAAGAAAAACCTCAACCATAAGGACGTAAAGACCCACATTTAAGGTTTCACGTAAACGGGGCAAAGAAAACAAACCATTTTCAAAACTGTACACGTATTTTAGTAAATATGTGCATTATAGATATTTAGAATAATTCCACTTTTGTTTATATGTGGTGTTTCTAGGGGTAGATTTTAAATTTCTCGGAATTTAAAAATGCAGTATCTATGTGCTTGGTTTGTAACTACAACCAGACGTGGCCTAGTGGTTACCGTCACAGGAGTGTAAACCCGAGAATTCTTCCGTAAAAACGTGCTCCGCCCTTTGGATCCCAAAGGTGCTCTATAAAAGTAAAGATTGACTCCCACTATTTGGCCAGATTAGGGTAACCTAAGAGTTGGCGGAGTGTGCTGTTGATTAGCTGCCTTTTCTCTACTCTATAAGTTCAAAAATTAAGAATGTTTTTTTTTTTGCACGTAATTCTTCAGTGGCTCTGCGTGAAAATTATGAAACATGAAATTAATTTCGGAACTAGAACCAAATCACACATAGGACAGAAAGTATAACTTCGCTGCTGATATAACGGTTTCTCCTCTTTTTACTTGGAAGTCTTTCCTGTTCTTTCATGGAGTATGGAATCCGGTGTTTTTTCTATGATACTAACTTTACTTACTAGCCCTTTCTCGAGATTTGAGCTTGATTCCAGAAACAACACTTATCTACGAAGGAAGTGCGACTTCCTCGACATGATAAAGTTTACACACTGACGGGTGAACAATGTTATTTATAGACCAAAAGTATCAAAGGTTTGTGTGGTTATATTTTATTCTTAGAAATAAAAGAACATCGGGTAAAAAATCGCATCAAATTTAAGACAAATGAAATTGTTGCATTGTAGTGTCAAAAATAACGTCCCCCGGTGGGGAAAAGATAAATTTAGTGACTTCCAACACTAAAATCTGAGGTTCAGTTTCAGCGATGGACACAACGTATAGTCTAGTTTGGCTTTGCTCTATAAAGAAACGAACAAACCAGATAGAGAAACTAACTAAGAATCGTTTCACAAATTACATCTGTTAAGTAGGCATTGTGTAAATAGTTCGGTCAGAGACCCCAAGAGTTAAGGTATACATATCCCTAAGCTTGAACTAATGGCGAACCCACTGCCCCAAGGGCTTTCTACAGCTTTAACTTCAAACCAAACAACGAAATTGACAGTTGATAAAGGCCACTTTAAACTAATCTGTACTCGTTCGTATTATTTCATAATACGATGCATTAATATAGAAATCAAACTATATTATCAAACAATGCTTAGAGTATCTAAATATCCTACAATAACAGTAGTAGGTCGAAAATACAGAAGTTTTATACAAAATACAGAGAACAAGCTACGTGTGTTACTATATGTAATATCTGACGGACGTGGTGAGTTGTATACAAAATACAGAGAACAAGCTACGTGTGTTACTATATGTAATATCTGACGGACGTGGTGAGTTGTATACAAAATACAGAGAACAAGCTATATGTGTTACTATATGTAATATCTGACGGACGTGGTGAGTTGTATACAAAATACA
>NW_013667551.1:49049-61664 GCF_000517525.1 Limulus polyphemus
GAGCTGGAGTGATTATCTTATGTACACACCAACATCTAAAGAGCTGGAGTGATTATCTTATGTACACACCAACATCTAAAAAGCTGGAGTGATTATCTTATGTACACATCAATATCTAACGAACTGGAGTGATTATCTTATGGATACACCAACATCTAAAGAGCTGGAGTGATTATCTTATGTACACACCAACATCTAAAGAGCTGGAGTGATTATCTTATGTACACATCAATATCTAAAGAACTGGAGTGATTATCTTATGTACACATCAATATCTAAAGAGCTGGAGTGATTATCATATAGACACACCAATATCTAACGAACTGGAGTGATTATTATATGGACACACCAATATCTAAAGAGCTGGAGTGATTATCTTATGTACACACCAATATCTAAAGAGCTGGAGTGATTATCGTATGGACACATCGTTATCTAACGAACTGGAGTGATTATCTTATGTACACATCAATATCTAACGAACTGGAGTGATTATCTTATGTACACACCAATATCTAAAAAGCTGGAGTGATTATCTTATGTACACATCAATATCTAAAGTGCTGGAGTGATTATCTTATGGACACACCAATATCTAAAGAGCTGGAGTGATTATCGTATGGACACATCAATATCTAACGAACTGGAGTGATTATCTTATGTACACGTCAATATCTAAAGAGCTGGAGTGATTATCATATGGACACACCAATATCTAAAGAGCTGGAGTGATTATCTTATGGACACATCAATATCTAAAGAGCTGGAGTGATTATCTTATGGACACACCAATATCTAAAGAGCTGGAGTGATTATCTTATGTACACATCAATATCTAAAGAGCTGGAGTGATTATCTTATGTACACATCAATATCTAAAAAGCTGGAGTGATTATCTTATGGACACACCAATATCTAAAGAGCTGGAGTGATTATCTTATGTACACATCAATATCTAAAAAGCTGGAGTGATTATCTTATGGACACACCAATATCTAAAGAGCTGGAGTGATTATCTTATGTACACATCAATATCTGGTTGAAGCTAGTCAGATAATTCAATACAGTATGAACTGAGTTTGTGTTCTTTATGTTTTCCACGCAATAACAAGATGTATGCAGCACATGAATATATTTCAAAAAATTTGCATATAAGTGAAACTGTTATGTTAGAACCTACTAGGAACTAAGCTTATCAGTGATCATTAGTTAGGATATCTAAGAGGTTCTTGTTGAAGAAGAAATCGTTTTTCATCGTCAAATACTCAGGACTTATCACTATTCTTTATACGAAGCCAACAATAGAAAACTTAACCGAAATAAGTTAAGAAAGTACAAGAAAGACGGAAACTATCGGAATGCATTAAGTGATAAAAATTTTATTGTAAAATAAAACTTCTCACTTAGATTGAAACGCTTTTCTCAAGGCTTCTTTCTAATCGTTAAAACTGGCGTTCTAAGGTTTTCCAGAGCCTCTTATGACAGCTTCTAATAAATAGCATGACCACCTACTGGCTGGAGCCCTTAATAACTGGTGCAACGCTGTTGTACAGTAAAAAACAATTACCAACACTTAGAGCTATATATTTGTCGTAAAGTTCTCACTAATATAAAATACGAAAACTTCTACTCAAAACGAGGATAGTATCTTGGTTGTAAAGCATCTTTGTGGCTATAATCAATAGTTGAAGCTGGAAAACGTAGGCTAACTAAGAGCTCCATGGCAACAGTTGTAAACATGGTATACAAGTTTCATTTACCCAACGTTATTTACTACATAAGTACATTTACCCAACGTTATTTACTACATAACGACAATTCTATACACTATTTACTACTTAACGACAGTTCTATATACTATTTACTACTTAACGACAGTTCTATACACTATTTACTAGTTAACGACAATTCTATACACTATTTACTACTTAACGACAGTTCTATACACTATTTACTACATAACGACAGTTCTATACAGTATTTACTACTTAACGACAGTTCTATACACTATTTACTAGTTAACGACAGTTCTATACACTATTTACTAGTTAACGACAATTCTGTATACTATTTACTAGTTAACGACAATTCTGTATACTATTTACTAGTTAACGACAATACTGTATACTGTTTACTACTTAACGACAATTGTATACACTATTTACTAGTTAACGACAATTCTGTATACTATTTACTACTTAACGACAGTTCTATACACTATTTACTACTTAACGACAGTTTTATACACTATTTACTAGTTAACGACAATTCTGTATACTGTTTACTAGTTAACGACAATTGTATACACTATTTACTAGTTAACGGCAGTTCTATACACTATTTACTAGTTAACGACAATTCTGTATACTATTTACTAGTTAACGACAATACTGTATACTGTTTACTACTTAACGACAATTGTATACACTATTTACTACTTAACGACAATACTATACACTATTTACTACATAACGACAGTTCTATACACTATTTACTAGTTAACGACAATTGTATACACTATTTACTACTTAACGACAATTCTGTATACTGTTTACTAGTTAACGACAATTGTATACACTATTTACTACTTAACGACAATACTATACACTATTTACTACATTACATAACGACAGTTCTATACACTATTTACTACTTAACGACATATACACTATTTACTAGTTAACGACAATTGTATACACTATTTACTACTTAACGACAGTTCTATACACTATTTACTAGTTAACGACAATTATGTATACTGTTTACTAGTTAACGACAATTGTATACACTATTTACTACTTAACGACAGTTCTATACACTATTTACTACTTAACGACAATTCTGTATACTCTTTACTAGTTACCGACAATTCTGTACACTATTTACTACTTAACGACAATTGTATACACTATTTACTATTTAACGACAATTGTATACACTATTTACTACTTAACGACAATTGTATACACTATTTACTAGTTAACGACAATACTATACACTATTTACTATTTAACGACAATTGTATACACTATTTACTACTTAACGACAATTCTGTATACTGTTTACTAGTTAACGACAATTCTGTATACTGTTTACTAGTTAACGACAATTCTATATACTATTTTTCTTAGCAGAGACTTATTTCTCAGCTCGATAAAAAAAAAAGAACTTGAAAAAGAAAATGTTATCATTGTTAGGTTCTACAGTGGGTCAGCGGCAAGTCTATGGATTTACAACACTAAAAATAGGGGTTCGATTCCCGTCGTTAGACATAGCAGATAGGCTCAGTGTGTCTTTGGTATAACTAGTAACACGCGCATTATTGTTAGTTTGAAAATATAATATGTTTATTTAAGTAGTTATTTTATTTAAAAATAACTGAATAAAACATTTTGTATACGGTCACTAAAGTTCATCTAAATTCTAAATCGTTAAAACGTATTTTATATATGTTCACTGAATAAAGTCCGTATAAATTCTAAGTTGTTAAAACACATTTTATATATATGATCACTGAAGTTCTTATAGATTCTAACTCGTTAAAACACGTGTCGTATGCTTCACGCTGTTGAAGTATTTGTATTCCTTAAGAAATCGTATCGATAGTATCACTTACATGTTATGTACCCTTTGCCCTTTTGACCACGTTACTCTTGTGAATGACACACCACAGTTTCGTGATGCTTAGTGTCTCTATTTTTGTTTTCCTTTTAAGTATAACCCACACATATCGTTTAAAGTGATGTGTTTACTTGTGTGAACTGCATTATGGGATTAAAACTCATACCTGCTAATAATCTAAGCAATTTTCTTTTTACGAGTTCCAGACACAGACAGATTGCATGAAGTAAGACTTTATTTCTGCAGACTCTATAATTAGTGAGAAGATACAAAGAGATAATTAGAGAGGATGTTAAACAAATGAGTTGAGAGGATGTTAAACAGATAACAAGAAAGGATTTATAAGAAATATTTAATAGGAATCTTCTACGTTGAGCTAACTAGTGAGGGTTTATATTTCAAAGATTAATAATGAAGATATAATTTCAAGACTACAGAAGAATTTTCTCGAGATATGTTCCCCATTTTAACAGTACTTTTTCACTTATGAATTTTTTTATCAGAGCATTCCAAATATATATATTGAACCAGAGGGCAGATCCAGGATTTTATTTAGGAAAAGGATGGTGGAGATTTCATTGGTCTGGGGTGTACTTCCCGGAAAACGTTTCAAAACATACGAACTGACTCAGGAAAAATGGGATGGTTAGCCGCCATGTCACACCCCTGGGTCAATCCTCGTGAACTGAAGACTGGTTTAATTGCGTTTCAGATGTTACTGTTTACTTCTGTATGTATATTTAGTACCAAATACTTATTCAAGTACAACACGTTTGTTTACTGATCTGAACGATATCTTATTCACAAGTGAAAGGACAGAGACCTATACGGTTCAGACATAGCCATACCTAATTCAGACGTACAGATCAGAGGGAAGGCAACTAGTTGGAATGACTGTCACTCTTATAATGCATCCACAGTCGAAAATGTGAAACGTGTTTCTTAGTATTACATCTTCAACATGTTTAGGCTAAGTAAATGAATATTTTTTGTTCTACGCCTGTGTTTATTTTACTTTTCGTATTGTATTCTCCTGCATTACCTTTCCGTCCAAATCTCGCAGTTACTTACTTGTGAAGCATCATTAGCCTATTAAGGATAATTGTGAAAGCTACCGAATTAACCTTTGACATAAAATTTATCTATCTCTCCTACTTATATATAAAAAGGGAATTTTGAAAGCTACCAGGCCAGCCTTTTCGATGAAAATTACATAAAAGGCAATTATGAAAACACGTGACTAACATTTAACATACTGTTCAAAATTATATTTTTAATATTTCAATTTAGATGTTTGTTTGTTAGAGGGAGCTTGTCATGACATCATGACGACGCAACATCCAGAAATTTCATGAAAGTTAAGACTTCTGTAGAATCTGGAACCTTCTTTTATTGCATAAAAAACAGACTTCGTTAATTATTGAGTTAATTAGCCATTCATTTTGGTGTCAGTGAGTAGGACAGTGAATCAGTTAGTAAGCTAAACAATGAGTCAGCAGCATATTTGCTATTCATTGATTAGCGAAGAAATTTTGGCAGTAAGTGTATTTGTAAGTTAATCGTGCATTAATTTCAGAATTTCTGGTTAAACTTTGTTTTTGAAGTTGGGCTTACCAATGAACGTAGCCCATAGTAAATGTTATTGAAGAAATAAATTAATTCGTTGACGTTACGTGGACTGTACTTTGCATTATTTTTGCCAAATAATTCTAAAGAATAGAACATATGACAACAATACAGGAGACCTAATAACAGTAATTATGGAAGCTACCAGATTACCTTTTTAGATACAAAACGTCCGAAAAAGAATAACCGTGAAAGCTTCTAGGCTGACGGTTTACATAAATAAACCTTTATAAGGGTAGTTATATGTCTCATGCTAAATATTTTAAATAAGAAAATGAAAAGTTTTTAGTATTTACAGGGTAATCAAAACACTATGTTAAAACTGTTAATTGCCTAGCCAGAAACGATCAGTTTACTCCGTTGAACAAATCATTTTAACCCAGTATTTTAAGTTAACTTATGGAATTGAGCTATCCAGACTTTCAGCTAACAAATGTTATAAGTTTTCGATACTGATTTTGAGGAAAATTGTTTCATATGTAAAACAATGCAAAGGTCACGTATTTAGCACAGAATTCTCAATATAATAACCCAATCATTTTCAATGGGTATGTATTATGAGTTATAATAATCGCTGTTACTTTTCTATTAACTATGAAATGTTCTATCAAAATCATTTTTCACGGAAAGAAACTTATAATAATGTAGAGAAGACAGATCAGCTTATATACCATTTGTACTTAGGCTTTTTGTCTTTCTCCATGAAAATTTTCAACAAAGATTGGTGCACTACCAAGAAGTGATTACTAACCAAACTGGTTTTTATTTACAGAGCCACTGTACAAGGATATTTTCGTAATTTTATGTTGATCAACTACAGCAAGATATAGAAATACAGAGCACAGAGTGTTTAGCGTCTACGTTTCCCAAAGCAACTTACTTGTTCCATTTCTTGCAAAAATGGGGGAAGGTGGGTGTTGTTGAATGCTTTGATTGCTTGTTTGTTTGTTTTTGAATTTCGCGCAAAGCGACACGAGGGCTATCTGCGCCAGCCGTCCCTAATTTTGCAGTGCAAGACTAGAGGGAAGGCAGCTAGTCATCACCACCCACCGCCAACTCTTGGGCTACTCTTTTACCAACGAATAGTGGGATTGACCGTCACATTATAACGCCCTCACGGCTGAAAGGGCGAGCATGTTTGGTGGGACGGGGATTCGAATCCACGACCCACAGATTGCGAGTCGAGCACCCTAACCACCTGGCCATGGCTTTGATTGCAAATTTACGAAGATTTTGTTTCTGCTTCGAATAAATGAATAGAAGCTTCATAATTACCGTTTCACCAAACTTACACCATAAGAGAATTTTGTAGAGTTACAAATAAGAAAATTGTGTTTTGTATTTCTTACTTTACAGCTGTTAGAAATTGTATTAACTTCTGTGGACCCAGTGGTTTGCGGAGCTAAGGTTCCGAGGTAGATGTCTCGTTACCAAAAGAAGAAAAAAAAATCCCTCTATTCTCTCTGACAAGAGTTGGCGGTATTGACTACCCGCCTTCTCTCTAATGTATCTCCTCGAAATTAAGGATGGCTAGCGCAGTTAATCCTCGTGTAGCTTTGCGCAAAATCCAACAAAACAAACAAATGTATTTATCTCATTATACTTACACTTTTATAAAGCACCAATTAAATAACATCTTATTGATTTTGCGTTATGGTATAGCCCACTTTACATTCCAAACCTATCCTAATATAATATTTCATTGTAAGTACTATACATCATGTTCATAGTTGGAAGATAAAGCTATACTAAATATACATAAAATTTGTTTCTTTTAAGGCAAAGCCACATTGTGTCCATCGTGAGAAATCGAACCCCGGATTTTAGCGTTGTAAGTCCGAAAACTTAGTGCCGCCCCAATGGGGAACTGTGTTTATATATATAAAGCTCTTCTTATTGTACATTACCGCTAGATGTCACACTTCATACAATTTTAAAATGGCGGCTGTTGGTGTAAGACTTCGCAAGTTACGAATGGTGTCTGCGATTATTTGTGTTCTAGGGCTTATATTATCTTTTTATGCCTATTATGTTGAAATGGAAAAAGAGCACAACAAGAACTACAAAGCTCTTTGTGACATTAGCGATCATATGAGCTGTTCTACCGTGTTCACGTCCAAGTAAGAAAATTTGAAAAGTATCGTAAATTTTTAATAATAATATACACTATGTCAACAATAGTGAATATAAAGTTTCTACTATTACTAACCTCTTGGTAGTAGTAGTCTACATTAGATTTGGTATAAGTACTGTATGAAAAAATATTATTTATGTTTATTGCAGTTTTAGCTTTCTGCGTAAACTGTCATACTGATGGTTCTGTGTGATTACATCGTTACTACTAGTAGTAACCCTGGAAAAGCCAATACGTTAGAGTAGAATAAACATCACACAATGCGTCTCTTAAAATAACACAAAACTTTGTTGTAAACCTTTCTAATTGTATACTTTGTCTTATGAAACCAGATTTCAAAATGTTTTTATTAAGATTTCTTCTAATTCTACAAATTAAATTCTCGGGCTTTCGAGTTCAAATAACGAAATTAGGATAGAGATGAAGGGAAGTTAGAGAATGTAAGTCCGAAACTCGTTAATAATCTTGCAAAATAACAACAGAAAAAAGTTGAGTTTGATTTAGGTTTTGACCATTAGCGCATATTGTAACTTTAAGAAATGACATTCAACATAAAAAAATTGGACTTTGTTAATATAAAAGAGCCATAGTAAAGGAATTTTTTAATGTATTTTAATACCAAGAATTATAAATTAGTGCACATGGGGTTTAGAATTAAAAAAAAACAAAACGTTTGTTTGTTTGTTGTTAAGCACAAAGCTACACAAAGGACTATCTGTGTTGTGCCCACCATAGATATCAAAACAGTTTTTAACTTTAAAAAATATATTACCATTTTTTTTATGTCAAAAATATTAGTGTTTAGGAGAAAGAATTACTTAGATACATTTATTGAGTAAAGCTCAATACCTTTAGCCAACACTTTTAATTTTTGGGGAACAAAAGGTTATTTTCTCCTTGTGTACAACAGTGATGACGCCTTTTTTTTTTTACAATAGTGATAACTTTCCTCCTTATTGTTAGAAATTATTATGATATGGTGGCAAAAGATTAAATAAAGACTATTTAATGATACCTGATTTGAGAAGTTTGAGCAACAAATACAGGCTTAAAGACGTTGTGTTTTTTCTGTAGTGTAGAAAAACTAGAGGCAACTAAACTAAGTGTATTTGAATCTTGGAAAAAAAGTTGAAAGTATAGTTTTAAATATTTGGGCTGATGAGAACAAGCTCTGGAAATCTGGATCTAAATTTGTTTTTTAGACATTAAAAATATATATCTGGAGGTTATACTTGTGAAATGGTACACAAGATTTTGGATACATTCTGGATCTAAAAAGACTACATGTATCTAAGTTCTTGATCTCGGGGGGGGTTGCTGTTCGAGAAGTGAAAGGGTGACATTTATAGACAGTGTGACTTTCTATATATACATCCATTGATTTTTATGTGTACATTGGATATGAAGGTTAGTTTAAGCAAGCCAATATACATTTCAGTCACCAATCAAATTAAAACACTTGAAAATTATTTAATGTTTTATGGAATTAGCTGGCTAGTAGCAGTTTGGCTAAATACAATTGGATAAAAATATTGGCCTTTTGAATAGTTCACATTTAGCTTAAACTAATGAAAAGTAAACTGTTTTTTGATTCATATGGAATTATTTAAAATTCAGTTGACATTTTATTTTGTAGAAGTAGAGAGATATTCCATGCTACATTTCTGTATCTTCCTTTTGTCACTAAAATGAACTGCAGTGTAACTCATGAAAAAACACATTTTTATTCAAAATATTTAACTGTTTAGTAGACACCAGTCACAAACAGCAAAAAATACATATTTTTTTAAAAATGATATAGATTATAATCCTTTGGTTATGAACTTATGAGTGATAGTAATTACGACTTTCTATGATTTGTAATTTCATAAATGTGATTATTTGTAGGTATGGAAGAGGATTTGGTCTGCTTAGTTATATTGTTGGGAGTGACTCACAGTTAAATATTCCAAACAGTCTTTTTGGTATTGTATTCTACATACTCCAGATGGCACTAGGTAGAAAACTTTCTGTAATTCCCTATTTACTTGTTTATTTGAAAATGCTAAAACATCATAATTGTTGTATTCTTAGCAATATGAATACTGTTTTTCAGAAGATTCTTAATTGTAATATGAAATATCATGTTTAGAACAAGATTAAAAGTTTTTTTATTGCAGATAATTATTAGTTTAGAAGAAGTATTCGTTTATATTGTCATAGTGTTTTTTGATGGACATCTTGTACTTAATATATTTGAATTTTATTCTTCCAGTATTTTATATAAAAATATTCTGTATTGTGGATTAAACAAATTTAGTTTAATTGGTAACTGTCAAACATTTTCTGCTTTTGATATTATTAAACAAAATCCAGTCTTTAATCAGTAATGCTACATTTGAAACTGTTTAGGTTGTATCTTGTTGTCATTATAGGCTGTAATGTTACTTCTGTACTCATTCCTAATGCACTATTTCTTTTTCATTTAGGTCAAAGTACTAACCCATTCCTGACAAAAGTTGAGATATCCTCAGCTTTTGTTTCTAACCTAGGATCCCTGTATCTGGCTTATATCTTATACTTCATTCTGCATGACTTCTGTGTACTGTGTGTTTCTACTTATGTGGTCAATGCACTGCTTCTTGCATGTGCTTGTTACAAACTAGGAAAACTACAAGCAGTCAGACTAAAACAGGAGAAAAAAGAAGAGTGACCCCCCCACCCCCCAAAAAAATCATGTAATTCATTTTCGTGAATATAAGATTCTGTGTGCTCATGTATATGAATGGTAACTTTATTGTGAAAATGTTTGTGATTTATTTTCTGTAAAAGCATTCATATTGTAACAAAGTATCAATGTATTTTCTTATACACAATAAAGTGAGAGCATTCAAAAAATATGAGGCAGTGAGTCTTTACACTTTCCTTTATACATCTACAGAGAAGATACAGATAACTGCTACAGATGTGGTTCTGTGGATGAGTTTGCCAACTAAACCAGTGAAGACACAGAAAACTGCTACAGATGTGGTTCTGTGGATGAGTTTGTCAAGTAAACCAGTCAAGACACAGAGAACTGCTACAGATGTGGTTCTATGTGGATGAGCTTCTCAAGTAAAGCAGTTATATTAAGTATACCCAATTTATGAATAACATGCTCATACTATAGATACATAGATTCATAACTTCTAACTACTAGTTTATTAAGTTCCATCACCTGTCTATCTATGTAACTGTGCAAGTAAACTTGTAATTATTAATCAAGATTTGTCTGTAAAAATCTGCTCGTAAGTTGTTACTTTAGTAGTCTTGAAACAGATTCACAATGATCACAGGATGACACATGATTACCTCGATATATAAACATGTTATATACAGTGATATACCTACAATTCTTGTGATTCTTCATACTGGAAGGCCTATCATCAAGGCAAGTCATCAATGAAATTTGACAGATCACGATAATGTAAATGAAAGAACTCTGAAGATACATATTAAGACTGACTTCTACCAAGTCCTTTTACTGAGTAACTAAAGGTATTTTGTTAGTTCTTCAGTCCTCATAACGAGTTGTATTCACAGAGTCAAATATTTTTTCTCACATTATTGTTAGGCTGTGATGATCTCAAACTTTTCATTACAATCCCTGATCTGCATCACACATGGAATCACATAGGAATGAGTCACACATCTCACAATAACTATTCAGAGACCTGTTTTAGTCTTCTTTTTCCGTGGTTTAAGAGCAGGTATGGGAGCCAACTTGAAGGCAGTCCTGAAAAACAATCACCATTATTAAAATATCTCTTATCAAAACATTTCCAGTACGAGTTAAGTGTGTGTGTGTTTTTCCACATGTATAGTTAACACAATGAATCATAAAAATGTATCTATGGCTCAAACAATTAACACATGAACTAATTTAACTTATCATAACATTAAGATGTTGTGTTACATTCTATCTTCTGTTTATGTTTAAAATTACTTTCAAATTATAGTACCATACTGAAGCACTAGTCACACTTCAGATTCTAGTACCATACTAAAGTAATAGTCACACTTCAGATTATAGTACCATACTGAAGTAATAGTCACACTTCATATTATAGTACCATACAAAACTACTGGTCACACTTCAAATTATAGTACCATACTGAAGTAATAGTCACACTTCAAATTATAGTACCATACTGAAGCACTAGTCACACTTCAGATTATAGTACCATACTGAAGTACTAGTCACACTTCAGATTATAGTACCATACTGAAGTAATAGTCACACTTCAGATTATAGTACCATACTGAAGTAATAGTCACACTTCAGATTATAGTACCATACTGAAGTAATAGTCACACTTCAGATTATAGTACCATACTGAAGTACTAGTCACACTACAGATTATAGTACCATACTGAAGTACTAGTCACACTACAGACCAGTGTACCATACTGAAGTACTAGTCACACTACAGACTAGTGTACCATACTGAAGTACTAGTCACACTTCAGATTATAGTACCATATGAAAGTACTAGTCACACTTCAGATTATAGTACCATACTGAAGTACTAGTCACACTACACACCAGTGTACCATACTGAAGTACTAGTCACACTCCAGACTAGTGTACCATACTGAAGTACTAGTCACACTACAGACTAGTGTACCATACTGAAGTACTAGTCACACTCCAGACTAATGTACCATACTGAAGTACTAGTCACATTCCAGACTAGTGTACCATACTGAAGTAATAGTCACACTTCAGATTATAGTACCATATGAAAGTAATAAGTCACACTTCAGATTATAATACCATATGAAAGTAATAGTCACACTTCATATTATAGTACCATACAAAACTACTGGTCACACTACAGACTAGTGTACCATACTGAAGTACTAGTCACACTTCAAATTATAGTACCATACAAAACTTCTGGTCACACTACAGACTAGTGTACCATACGAAAGTACTAGTCACACTCCAGACTAGTGTATCATACTGAGGTACTAGTCACACTTCAGATTAATGTTCCATACTGAAGTAATAGTCACACTTCAGATTAGTGTATCATACTGAAGTAATAGTCACACTTCAGATTAGTGTATCATACTGAAGTAATAGTCACACTTCAGATTATAGTACCATATGAAAGTACTAGTCACACTCCAGACTAGTGCACTATACTGAAGTAATGGTGACACTTCAGATTATAGTACCATACGAAAGTACTAGTCACACTCCAGACTAG
>NW_013667551.1:62282-67781 GCF_000517525.1 Limulus polyphemus
AGTACCATATGAAAGTACTAGTCACACTCCAGACTAGTGCACTATACTGAAGTAATGGTGACACTTCAGATTATAGTACCATACGAAAGTACTAGTCACACTCCAGACTAGTGTATCATACTGAAGTAATAGTCACATTTCAGATTAGTGTATCATACTGAAGTAATAGTCACACTTCAGATTATAGTACCATATGAAAGTACTAGTCACACTCCAGACTAGTGTACTATACTGAAGTAATAGTCACACTTCAGATTATAGTACCATATGAAAGTACTAGTCACACTCTAGACTAATGTACCATACTGAAGTACTAGTCACACTTCAGATTATAATACCATACTGAAGTAATAGTCACACTTCAAATTATAGTACCATATGAAAGTACTGGTCACACTTCAGATTAGTGTATCATACTGAAGTAATAGTCACACTCCAGATTATAGTACCATATGAAAGTACTAGTCACACTCCAGACTGGTGTACCATACTGAAGTAATAGTCACACTTCAGACTAGTGTATCATACTGAGGTACTAGTCACACTTCAGATTAATGTACCATACTGAAGTAATAGTGACACTTCAGATTAGTGTATCATACTGAACTACTTGTCACACTTCATATTATAGTACCATATGAAAGTACTAGTTACACTCCAGACTAATGTACCATACTGAAGTACTAGTCACACTTCAGATTATAGTACCATATGAAAGTACTAGTTACACTCCAGACTAATGTACCATACTGAAGTACTAGTCACACTTCAGACTAGTGTATCATACTGAAATAGTAGTCACACTTCAGAGTAGTGTACCATACTGAAGTACTAGTCACACTACAGACTAGTGTACCATACTGAAGTAATAGTGACACTTCAGATTATAGTACCATACGAAAGTACTAGTCACATTCCAGACTAGTGTATCATACTGAGGTACTAGTCACACTTCAGATTAATGTACCATACTGAAGTAATAGTGACACTTCAGATTAGTGTATCATACTGAACTACTTGTCACACTTCAGATTATAGTACCATATGAAAGTACTAGTTACACTTCAGACTAATGTACCATACTGAAGTAATAGTCACACTCCAGACTAGTGTATCATACTGAAATAGTAGTCACACTTCAGAGTAGTGTACCATACTGAAGTAATAGTCACACTTCAGATTATAGTACCATACGAAAGTACTAGTCACATTCCAGACTAGTGTATCATACTGAGGTACTAGTCACACTTCAGATTAATGTACCATACTGAAGTAATAGTGACACTCCAGATTAGTGTATCATATTGAACTACTTGTCACAATTCAGATTAGTGTATCATATTTAAGTAACAGTCACACTTCAGATTATAGTACCATACGAAAGTACTAGTCATACTTCAGATTAGTGTATCATATTTAAGTAACAGTCACACTTGAGATTAGTGTATCATATTGAACTACTTGTCACAATTCAGATTAGTGTACTATACTGAAGTAATAGTGACATTTCAGATCAATGTATGATACTGAAGTAATAGTCACACTTCAGATTAGTGTATCATACTGAAATACTAGTCACACTTAAGATCAGTGCACTAATTTGATATAAAAATTAAAGAAGAAAACATTTAAGCTAGGGAATCAATAACTACATATATAAAACATCTAGTGAACATCATACATTTTTGAATTAGCTTTGAGCACTTGCACCATAAAATCTGAAGTTAAAATAGCAGGAAACACCTTAACATATACTACGTAAAATAAAGGGAAGTAAAATGTGTTTATTAAGGGAATAGCCAAGAATTGTACATAAGCTACACCTGGTGGTAGCAACTTTGGTGTCATACTGGAAAAGAAAATATATGGAAGCTGATTTATGTTATAAGACTAACCAATTTTTAAACATAAAACAAGGACAAAGGTAAAAAATACTTTGGTAATTTAGGTCTAAGCCTACACCTAACTTTTAACAGAAAAACGATAACCATAAATCCCACTTCATCTAAATGTTGTTCCTTAAAGTTAGGCCTCGGTAAAGTATTTAAACACATTATATTATCATGATACAACATATTAGTATTGTTCCTTAAAGTTAGGCCTAGGTCAAGTATTTAAACTCATTATATTATCATGATATAACATATTAATATTGTTCCTTAAAGTTAGGCCTAGGTAAAGTATTTAAACACATTAAGTTATCATGATAAAACATATTACTATTGTTCCATAAAGTTAGGTCTAGATATAAAGTACTTAAATACATAATTTTATCATGACACATCACCTAAATGTTGTTCCTTAAAATTAGGCCTAGGTAAAGTATTTAAACTCGTTACTTTATCATGGTAAAAGATATTAATGTTCTTCTTTAACATTAGACTAATTCAGTGATCATACAAAGACAGCATAATCATGAGTAAAGGTTTATTGTGCTAGTTGCTTCCTTTATTAGGGATTCCTGATACATATGTGTGTGTGTGTGTGTGAATGTGTATAATTGTGTTTTTACCATGTATATACATATAAACTATCATATTTTATAATTATGGAAAATAACTTACTGACAGGTTGAACAGATGGGGCTGAAAGCACAGAAAACTGGAACACACAAATAAAAGATCACAAAATGAACATAAGTCATACAGAAAATAAAATCATTGTGTGTGATACCTGTCTATTATTTTCACACAGAATAACACATTAAGAAAAGTATATAAATCCTAAAGCAATTAAATGAATTTTTAAAAAGTTTGAGACTTACACTAATCTTTGAATATTTTCCTCAACTTCCAAAAACATTCTATAAAAATATGAGAAAGTAAGCATTGTTAGTACCCAGCCAAGGAATATATATACATTCTCTGGCTGGGTACTTTAGCTGCAGATTAACTTGAGATCAACACTATCACAATTACTTATATATACATTCTCTGGCTGGGTACTTTAGCTGCAGATTAACTTGAGATCAACACTATCACAATTACTTATATATACATTCTCTGGCTGGGTACTTTAGCTGCAGATTAACTTGAGATCAACACTATCACAATTACTTATATATACATTCTCTGGCTGGGTACTTTAACTAGAAATCTAGTGATACAGATAAGTTAACAAACAATTTGGACATTTTACTTTTCAAACATAGATATTATATAATCTAGATTTCTTACCATATAGACAGAAATATTAACGAGCACCCTAGGTTTCTTACTACACAGACAAAGATAATATTATAGATTTCTTACTATGCAGGGATATTAACAATCTTGATTTCTTACAATAAAAACATGTTAATCTAGATCTATTTACTATAGAGACATGTTAAAAATTCTAAGTAAATACAGATGTTTATAAATACACTGAAACACTCACTAGAAAGACACACAGAACACACATAGCCTGTGTCTATAAGTTCTCGGTGACAAAAACAAGCAGCTCGATAGTCAACATGAACTGGAGGGGGCTGCACCAGTTGCTTGCGAGTCTTGGCGTCTGGAAGAAATACCCACTACAGAAGAAATGCATTATTTAGTGAAACTGAAACAAATTACACGGGATTTTAACTGTTTGCTAAGAACAGGATTAGCTGTATGTTGTTGTTGTAGGAGGTTTAAATGAACTTTAAATCCATATTTTTCCTTGCTTATTGGACTAGACTTTACTGTGTTCAAGTACACATTTTTATTCACTGTCAGTTGATTCATAATATACATCTCTGTCCATCCTACGATTATTAAAAAAGATACCCTTTCCATAAATCTAATGGTAGGAATTTCACACCATTGACCAAAATTTTACAAACAGTGAACTATATTAAAGTTTTATCCACAGATAAGACGAGTTAATGTTTAAGTTTTAAAAATTCAATTTCAATCATATTTTTAAAAAAATGTTTAATAGGTTTACCTAGCATTGTTAAGGAGATACATTGGAAACACATTTTTTAAATGAAATAATAACTTTCAAAACATAATTACTTGTTTTATCCACAAATAAATCTTTAGTTTTCATATTTCAAATTCTTCCTTTAATTTCTTTAACAGATGTTGCAAATCAAGAGAAAAACACAAGACCTTATTTGTTATGAAATGGTGCCACATCTTATTCAAACAAAAACTGAGAATTACTTATAATCAGTCCTAGAAAAGGAAAACGTCATGTTATACTAACCAAGAGATACTGTAGAAGTGCAGACACGTTGGTTACTTTTAAATAACAGCCACCAGTGATGTCACAGCCCTGCACAGAAAATGCATCATATATAGATATTATATACTCACTAATTAACTAAAAATACCAACTTTAAACAGCCTTTACTATACATGTATTAGACTGTTGTGATCAAGTATCATTACTTAAGTCACAAATAATGATGTAGATTTTAATTTTGTGAATAAAATAAATCTTATCTCCAGGAAATTATTCATTTTATTTAAATTCTGAAATTTTGCTTTTGCATTATGATCCAGAATTATAACTCTAATAAGCTACATCTACACTTAAAAATAAGTCTACTTTTTAGTTATAGCAGAGCCTTGTCAGCACTTCTAACCCTTATTATAGGGAAATGTTGGAATGTAAATAAAATAAATATTTTCCTGGGGGTAAGAGTTGCATTATTCAAAAAATATGTAAGGTAGTCCAGCCTACTCCTATGTACCCTGAAAAGATTTTTACTGTCAAAAGACAGAAGTACTTTAAAATTACAAACAAACTGTTAATCTATTTTGGACAATTGGGGGAAGTTTGTGCATGGGCTATCTGCACTAGCCAACCCTAATTTTGAACTGACGGGAAGGTGGCTGGTCAATGCCACTGACTAACAACCACTGGGCTACTCTAATTGAGTAGTGGGATCTGATTGTCACTCTTATAACACACTGACAGTCCCAAAACGTCAAGAACAATTTTGTGGTATTGAGAGATGAATTGCAAACCCATAGATTCACAGTCTGGCAAGTTAACCACTAAGCCATAGCTAGTCCATATGAATACTGTGATACCACAAACATTAACTTTAAAAACTGGAGTACAGTTACAGATAAAAAAAACATTACCTGCTGCAACAGACCAGAGTCTTTGTCCAGAACACAGGCATCGATAATAACATTCTATAAACAAGATATACAGTATTATGGTAAATTAGATCAGAACATGGCATCCATAATAACATTCTATAAACAAGGTATACAGTATTATGGTAAATTAGATCAGAACATGGCATCCATAATAACATTCTATTAACAAGATATACAGTATTATGGTAAATTAGATCAGAACATGGTATCCATAATAACATTCTATAAACAAGATATACAGTATTATGGTAAATTAGATCAGAACATGGCATCCATAATAACATTCTATAAACAAGATGGTACAGTATTATGGTAAATTAGATCAGAACATGGCATCCATAATAACATTCTATAAACAAGATATACAGTGATGTGGTAAATTAGATCAGAACACAGCAGACAATAATAACATTAT
>NW_013667551.1:68726-70517 GCF_000517525.1 Limulus polyphemus
AAATTAGATCAGAACATGGAATCCATAATAACATTCTATAAACAAGATATACAGTATTATGGTAAATTAGATCAGAACATGGCATCCATAATAACATTCTATAAACAAGATATACAGTATTATGGTAAATTAGATCAGAACACAGCAGCAATAATAACATTATATAAACAAGAATTTATTAAATCATAATATACTATGGATAAGAAATACATTATTAGGTTAAATTAGCTCATAATACTATATACAAGAGATATATTATTAGGTTAAATTAGCTCATAATACTATATACAAGAGATATATTATTAGGTTAAATTAGCTCATAATACTATATACAAGAGATATATTATTTTAAATTACACCAGAACATTCTACAGACAAGATAATAAGTTAAATTAGATCAGAACATAACACAGACAAGATATTAAGTTAAATTAGATCAGAACATAACACAGACAAGATATTAAGTTAAATTAGACCAGAACATAACATAGACAAGATAATAAGTTAAATTTGATCAGAACATAACACAGACAAGATATTAAGTTAAATTAGATTGGAACATAACATAGACAAGTTAAATTTGATCAGAACATAACACAGACAAGATATTAAGTTAAATTAGATCAGAACATAACACAGACAAGATATTAAGTTAAATTAGATCAGAACATAACATAGACAAGATATTAAGTTAAATTAGATCAGAACATAACATAGATAAGATTTTAAGTTAAATTAGATCAGAACATAACAGACAATATATATCATTACACTAACATAGATCAGAAAATATTGGTAGACAAATGATGTATTATTAGGTTAAATTAGATCAGAACATACTACAACAACAGATACATTATTAGGTTGTATTAGATCAGGACATCATAAACAAGAGATACATTACAAGTTTAAATGAAGGCTTTACTCAACATAGACTATCATAATAGTTAGAAGCTCCTGTGGAACCAAAGACTACCAAAGAATCTACAAAACTAATATAATACATGACTCTCTATATTCAAATTAATACGCTACACATTAACAAACAATTGTTCCACAAGGTTGACATACTAAACATTTCAAACAGTGGTTATGTAATGTTAATATACCACAAAGTAGTACTGGAGAAAAAATGTTGACTATAACTGTGAATCAAATATGTGTATCTACACAACATGTCTGTTATATGCAAAAAATCAAGTATATGTACTCAAGGTGTGTTTGTGAACTGAAGAGATCGGTCTAACTCAGGCTCCGACATGTCGGATTACAAGGTGATGTTCATATGAAGAATAAAAATACTTTTGTCTATTGTAAAGTTTGAATAATGCATTTTCAAAACCTCTTGGGGCTCCAGAATGCATATCTACAGTATAGGATAAAATGAACAGTTGATGACTCTGACATCAAATATATAATACCATGCTGAATGGCACTATGTAAATGATCATTGCTTGCATACTTTAACCCCCCCCCCCCACCTTTGCAAATAAAGTTTATGTACTACACATTATCTCACAATATACAACACCCCAGTCACCTTTAAGACTACTGCCAAATTTTTAGGTATCACATTAAATTCATGCCTATCATGGACCACTCACTATAACAACATCCTCAAAAAGATCCAACAGCACCAGGTTGGCACTCCTTCATCAAAACAGGGATATAAACAAAGGATGCAATAGCCACTCCATCATCAAAATCTATAAAACTTGCATCAGACCTCTCCACAAATACAGATGCCCATTACATGTAATATGCCCAACATAGTATATAAAAAGATCCAAC
>NW_013667551.1:71501-103283 GCF_000517525.1 Limulus polyphemus
ACTCTAGCCCAAAAATATTACAGCAAAGCCCTAAACAGAAACAGTCAAACAAGTATCTTTTCCATCCTAGCAGCCATACCCTCTACGTGGCAAACATACATATCTCCATTCAACTATATCAACAGTGTATAATATTCATGTACTAACCAATCTCCCCCCCCCTTTTAGCCTTGCATTTTGGGCACGGGTCAGGTAGATTATTCATCACCTGACCCGTGAAAGTAGGTTTTCTCTGGGCACTCCGGTTTCCCCCTGCAACAAAATTTCACAGGGCATAGGATATTCTATCCCAGCCCCCCCCACAAAAGGGCCGTTAATCTAGTAAGTCCATAAGACTAACCACCATGACTAACTGGTCATAGTTCATTATCAAAATTCTATAAAATCTCCTTAACTTTAATAAAATTTCTTCCAAGCAATCTCTCAAAACAAAATCATGTTCACTCGGCCTGCATCTCTCTGCTCCTTCTATCATGACGACTATGGTATTCAACCAACTTCATTGCCACATGGATAAACATTCACACATGTTCCACACAAACTGCAAAATGGCGGTCTCTCCATAGCTTTCCCAGCATGATTAAGTTGGCATCTTCCTTAACTATGCGCATCCATCAAAATTTCTCTCTACATGTTTATATCTAATCTAAGCCCAGTGGCTCGATACAACTTTGTTTGGCACTTAATCTCTCAACGTGCAGGGTGAAGAGAAATAAAAGTTTCTGACTATCCCTGGTTGTCTTTCAGGCTCCAGAAATTAATTCTGAGACCTCAAATATTTTTAAACATAAATTCCTGCCATGAATTTTATTTGATTGATATCACATATTGGTTCCTTAGAATTAATATATTACACAGTAACAAATACTGGTTCTGTAAAGTGAATACACTACACATTATTACATACTGGTTCTGTAAAGTTAATACCTACACATTATCACATACTGGTTCTGTAAAGTTAATATACTACACATTATCACATACTGGTTCTGTAAAGTTAATATACTACACATTATCACATACTGGTTCTGTAAAGTTAATATACTACACATTATCACATACTGGGATTGATGGATTTCACAAACCTCGTAAACCCAAAGTAACCATCAGTTTCCATAATATAATTTTTAAAACAATTTATGTACCTTCACAAAATTCTTCAAGCATTTAGTAAATATTACAAGTCTTTTTTAGCCAAAAAATCAGATTTTTTAATGATGCATTTTTACTAAAAATCTGTCTGTGAACACATGGAATCATAGTGTTAACTGCTCCGAGTGCATATTTTCATATTTCATTTTGTAATCTCCAAAACCTCCTAAATAAATATCAACTTTTTTTTTGTTTATATTTTATCTTCACCTTAACTTTATATGAGGTCAGTCAATTTGACCAACTTTGTAACCACCATAACAAACTACAATATAAATCTAAATTACCCTTTTTTCTTTACAGAATGATTGCAAGTTGTAACAAGAAAGAACAATTGTTTATCCTAAATAGCTTAAAGCTCATAACAGTATACATCTGTTCTTACTTAATTTTATTGTCTTTGAACCATGCCTAACTAACAAGCCTACCACACAAGTTCCAAATCACTCGTTGAAAGTGTAGCTCATATTACTGTATTGAATTAAGTAATGCATGAGCTCCTAACAAGCAAACTTCATGAAGGTTTTTATCATTATTATTTTTTATTATCTAACCTAAAAAGTTTCTGATTTTTACATTTTAATTACTTTTATAATAATAAATAAAGAATTATTAAGTATGGTGGTACTTAACAGTAAAGATTGACAAGGTTTCCAAATAATTCATGTGCCAGAAAACCATCCTATTGAATTCCTAAGAAAAAATACAACCATTCAAAGTATTGGTTACAATATATTATGTGCATATAATAAGCTAGAAAGGTAAGTAACATTTCAGGTATAACAATTCAAAATTTTCTAAAACAGCAACTTTTTTTGTCTTACAACTTACTTACCTGATCACGTCAGCGGGGCTAGCCCCTAAATGGCTTAGACTATCACTACAAGATTTCTCCAGCTTACTTGACTGGTTTGAGGATACTTGCTTTTGATATTCCCATAAATATTTACAGATTTTTTATAAATGGTAAACATATCATGCACATACTTAAATATCTCTTCAACTTAAGTCAAACCAACAGATGGTGCTACATATTGATGGATAGACATGTGACAGTTTCTAAAGGTAAAGTATATACTTTATACAGGTATAACATAAAAGTAAACAAACAAGAGTATTAAGAAATTATGAATTTTAAAATTAAGTAGGAATCCTGCTACAAAAAGTAATGGAACAAGATTTAAAACCATAATCACAAACTTGTATAATTTAATCCCTACTTTGGCAGCTTTATACACTTATCTGTAAGCCAAAGTAAGGATTACATTTTATAAATTTGTGATTGTGGTTTTAATTGTTGAAAAAGTTATAGCTATCAGAGATATGGCTATAATAAAAGTTTATAGCTGTTGTGTTCATTCCATGGACATATAAATAAAAAAAAAATTAGAATTTTAACTGAAAGAGGGATCGTTGGTTATTCATAGAATTGATCTGTATAGCTAAATGAAGCAGTCTAAATTTGCCAACCAAAGTAGGAATTGAAAATGTATCCAACTAGTATCACTTTACATGTTTGTGTAATATTTATTGCAGCATTTATTTTGTTTTGGATACTTCTTATAGCAATTCTTCGAATAACCAATGATCCTTACTTTCGGTTAGAATTTAAACTTTTTTCCCCTACTTATATGCATGGAAAACAAGAAGTATAGTACTTTGGTTTCTTGTTTTTTACCTGTCAACTGTTGATGAAAGTATGCCTACAATTTTATACTATTGGTACTAATAAACTAAATAATTAATTAAGTAATGCAGCTAAGAACACAGAATAATAACACTCACAAAGCCAACAATGTCCTATAACTATTCTGGCCTTTTAACCATGCAAAAGAGAGGAAAATTTAGATTTATTTAGTTTTTTTATGGTGGTTACAAGGTTGGTCAAATAAAATTATTCTGTATACAGTTAGGGTAGAAAAAATAACAGATAAAATAAAGTTTCAGTAAAAAAAAAGTTTGATATTTATTTATAGGTTATGCAAATGAAATGTCAGAATTTTTCAGATGAAGAAAAATATTTTAATAGTAATATTAAAATCACCTTATACTTGGAGCAGTCAGCACTCTGACTCTATATATTTATGGACAAATCTTTTTTTTGTGAACAAAAGACCCGAAATGTTTGCTGAAAACTCGACAGATTTCATGAAGATACACAAAACGTATTACAAGTTACAGTAAGAAAACTCTGATGGTTAAAAGGTTGGTCACGTCGACTGATCCTGTATGGAAAAAGTTAAACCATAGTTCAAGTGTAAAATGTACCTGTTTCTGAGCAGTGAAGAAGACATTCATGAAATTCATATATTGTGCTGCACTGTCTCCTGAGGCTGTCACCACCTGGTGATAGAAAAACAATGATTTGCTGAAGGTAGCACAACATTGTTCATTTCCATATATTGACTTACATTACACTTCACCATATATATATTTAACACGTTCAAGTCATAGTAGCTTTAAAATTAAGTGACTTGTAGCTTTTCAATCATACTCACTTTAGAATTAAGTCGCGTAGTTTCTGGAGAGTTAAGTACATACTGCCAAAGCTTCTAATACACTAGATTCAAACAATGAGCTAAGATACAAGTTGCCAAAACCCTGGTGGGTTAGATACAAACTGCTAAAAACTTCTAGCAAACACAAATCGTGGTATACTAGGTGGACTGAGATTAAAATGTTTCACCCTTCTGTTGTCCAGAAAGAAAACTTTTTATACATACATACATAAAAAAAAATCACAAATAAGTCATAATATGGCAAGATAAACTATCTGACCAACATAATTCACATTATTGTAAATTTTTACTTTTATTATTAACACCCAATCTAGATAAAAAATTATAGTTTTGAAAATATGATAAATAACACAACGTCTAAACACTAAGAGTCAAACAGAGTGTGAATTTTATGAAAACACAAGTTCTTTCATATTTTATTTTATAATACAGACATATAAATCAGTCTCTTTCATTAACACTATAAATTATGACAGTTTTTGTAGAGAAAAATACTCAAACATTTACACAAAACCTTACCAAAATTCTTGCAGACAACTTTTGCCTAGATTTCTCTTCTCTTTCTATTCTGTGGATATCTGTCAGTTCTGGTTAAGTTTTCTTATGTTGTAGCATTAATACAACATAAACACTTACCTAAGTATCATATTTCATGTGTTTATGCCATCATAAGTCTAGCTTTTTCCAGAGAGAAGTAAAGTCTAAATTTATATAAGATTCCATATTGTGTCATAGTAGTAGTTCCTTCATGTAAAAAGGCTTAGCAACGAGAACACTGTTCTGTTAAAAAAGACAACTATAAGTACACTATAACTGAAGTTAAATTGAACAGGCATAGCTTTGAGTATACTGTATAATTTAAGTTCTGTTAAACAGGCACAACTAGTGTCTCAGTATAATTCAAGTCTTATTCAATTTAGAATATAATTTGTTCCTTTTGATCCTCCGTCATTTTCAAAGTTGTCATATGGCAACTTGTGTCATGCTGGGTCAAAGCAAGGTTTCTTGGAAGCTTAAAGACCTGCATTAATTGGCCTTGCTCTGGTCTTCATTGCATCTTTAACTAAAATTGAAGAAACAACAGTCCATGAAAAGCAGGTATACATGCTATTATTTTTGTCTTAAGTATTAATAAAGATTGTTGTCATTGTGTTTTACATTTTGCATCCAGTCTGTTCATTCTTTAGCTTAAATTCAGCCAGTAAACATTTAGCACTATTCTGTAATATCATATATTCATTGAATCTTCTGTTTGGTTTTATAATGATACATTACAAGTGAAACTTTCAGATTGAATGATCATATCTTTTTACATCAGACACTTCAACTCTATTAAAGTTACTGGATTGAGTTACATTTCACAAATACATCATTTATTCATGAGCAGTAAAATCCCATCATAATCTATTAAAATACTGCCAAGTTTTGTATGCCTAAGTAAATATACTTGATCCCAGAATGATCTCATGTACTGGGAAATCCAACAAATCCCATCATTTATACTAGAAATCTGTTTTTCCACTTTGGTATCCCTGGATATCAGGAATGTTAATATATTCAAATACAAACTTTCTTCAGTAATAGAGACCCTTAATCATTACTATTTACATTTGCTGATTCCATATGTGATTTACCTTGCAAATTATGGATAGCTACAAAAACCCAAAGCCTTGTACCAACACATATGAGACAGGGAAGGAATAGCTTGTACATCTGGTAAAGTTACTTCTTCATACACTTCCTGTATCAACACACATCAGGTAGGGAAGGACTGGATTGTACATCTGGTAAAGTTACTTCTTCATACACTTCATGTATCAACACACATCAGGTAGGGAAGGACTGGATTGTACATCTGGTAAAGTTACTTCTTCATATACTTCCTGTATCAACACACATCAGGTAGGGAAGGACTGGATTGTACATCTGGTAAAGTTACTTCTTCATACACTTCCTGTATCAACACACATCAGGTAGGGAAGGACTGGATTGTACATCTGGTAAAGTTACTTCTTCATACACTTCCACGTGTAAAATGACATAAGTGTGTGCAAAAAAAAAAAGAGGTGAGCAAAAATTTACAAATAAAACATTTTTTTCTTCTCTTCATTCATTTATAAGATTAATGTTAGAATAATCATATTTGACAAAAAAACCTGAGATGAAGATTTTTTTCATACTTTAAATTTCTGAATAAAGAAAGAAGTTTTGTGCAGTAGGATTTTAATGAAAGCAAGGTAATAGAACATGTAAGGATACAACACAAGGCCATACTCATGGCTCCTGCTAAAACTGATTCCATATGAAGAGTTTCTTGTGGGCCTAAAAAATAAATACAGGGATGAGAGAACAAATATATACGTATATATATATATTTACAATAAAACTATAAACAGAAAGATACTCATTCTTATGTATCAAATAAACCCTTTAGCATCTGTGATTTATCTAAAAATAAACTTAAATGCAGATATATTATCAACATCCTTAATTCTGCTTCTAACATAATTTCAAAATAATTGGATAATCATTTTATAGAAAGAAACATAATTTTAAACTTTAGCAAAAAAGGAAGTTTGTGTGTGTTTTTACGAGCATATAGATTACCCAAAGAGATGAATATATATACTATGCTATATAAAATATAGATTTGGATAATGAAAGTGTTGGTAGCTAAGAGCCAGGCTTGTTTTACCCTAGAACCATTGTTACTGTATATCTAATCAAAAACACATTAGGTGTGAAAAAAAACAGTGCAGCCAAAAAAGCATTCAGCGTGCGACTTAAAGGAATGAAATCAAAATTGTCAGCCAAACTGGTAGCTACACTTATAGCATTGATAAGAATTTACAACAAATTTTCATTCAATAGTTAGCCCGGCTGCACTTTTTGTTCAACTTTGGGCATGATGGGGGGTAAAACATGTATAATATTTTTACTGATGATAGGGTGTTAGTTATGTGTTTATCATGTTTGTTTGGATGAGTACAATGACAAACATGGTTTCACTTGAACATTTTTTTGGAACCTGTTAATTGAAGTATAAGGATTAACCTGAAAGGCACAGAGTCATTTAGCTCATGTTATGTTTGAAATGAATTCCACATCCACATCTTCATAAGTACTGTAGCTAATGTGATAAGAGATATACCCTCCTCTCACCACTACAAATACACAACATGGGTTACATTTACTAAGAACATATGGATTCACTTGACAAAAGATTTGTGATGTGATTAAACAGCTTAAAACTTATGTGAATTTACTTCACACTATTTTACACAAAGTTAAAGTTTACCTAGATTTAATTGACTTGCACCATGATCAAGCGGGTTAAAGTGACATGGATTTACTTGACAAAAGATTTGTGATGTGATTAAACAGCTTAAAACTTATGTGAATTTACTTCACACTATTTTACAAAAAGTTAAAGTTTACCTAGATTTAATTGACTTGCACCATGATCAAGCGAGTTAAAGTGACATGGATTTACTTGACAAAAGATTTGTGATGTGATTAAACAGCTTAAAACTTATGTGAATTTACTTCACACTATTTTACAAAAAGTTAAAGTTTACCTAGATTTAATTGACTTGCACCATGATCAAACGAGTTAAAGTGACATGGATTTACTTGACAAAAGATTTGTGATGTGATTAAACAGCTTAAAAGTTATGTGAATTTACTTCACACAGGATTTGCATTAAGCAAAAGAGATTAAAGTTTATGTGGATTTATTCAACAAAGGATTTGCACTGTGATCAAGCAACTTAAGATGACATGGATTTGCTTGGGGCCAAACATATTAAAGCTTATGTGGATTTAGTTGACAAAGGTTTTACATTGTCGGCAAGCATTACTTTGCAGTTTAAAGCCACAACTTAGTCTCGTCAGTAATTAAGCCCTGAAAAAAACCAACTACTATAGTATAATCGTGGACTCAACTGAATAATTGTAGTATTACTCCAACGAAAAAAATAAACAAAACTGAATTAGTAACACCTTTTGAGTAGTGCAAATAATAAGAAACACTTTCTTCTTCAGCTAAAACAAAACAGGAACATTGCAGCTGGAAACCTACGAATTCTATCATGTACTGATCTGTAACAATATGAATGATGATGAAACTCGTAGACTCCAAACCGAATCCGTATATTTACAGTTGTTTCTAATCTGCCTACAGGTTCCACCTAGTGGATCTACCGCTATGTTCAGATATTTTTGAAGATTTTTCTAAGTCTTCAATCAGTTCAATGGGCTAATGTAGGTTTCAATTTAATCTTAATAACATATTTAAATACCACAAAGCCTTTCTTGAAGTCAGGAAATGAGAGGGAAGACTTACTTTCCAGAACAAGTTGTTTCACACCATCTTTCACACATCTGTCTATTTGGGCAAAGAGTTCATACTGACCATCTGTAGGGCGATCATCTTCAGAATCATCATTTTGAGGTTTAGGGAATAGAAAAGAGCTGTACCAACGAGACATTTAAAACAAAGTTTACTGACTGAAAATGAAGTGCACTAATTATCCTAAAGAAATACATGTTAACTGTCTCAATTTATTCTTAAAGAAAACTGGGAAAGCAATAGATAACTCCTTTAATATAAACAGTGTTAATTCCTTACTGAACTGACAGTTAACAGTTGATAAAAAAAAGAAGAGATAAATATATAATATCATGTAAGATAATTTACAATAAAGATTAAATCTACATTAACGGAACAATATCAAATTCAAATGGAAACTAGTTTTAACTTTTCACATGTCCTCTTCAGTCCAACTTTTGTTGTGAAATGTTGAAACTAGTTTCCGGTTATATTCGGTATTGTTCCTTTAGTGTGGATTTAATGGTTGATATTTTGTAAAATATGAGATATACATTTTATAAGTTTAGATATGAACGACATATATATTAGATCTGTTTCTTTAAACTGTATTGTTTTTGCAGCAATTACAACTATTACTTTTTGAGACAAAATTATTCTATTGGTTTGCACTTCTACATTACACAAATATATATGGTTATCACCACCTATTATTCACTCACGACAAAAAACAATCAGGAAAGTTGTATACAATATAAATGATGATGCAAATTAATAACAGATTAAAAAATATATTTATACATGTCAACAAAAACTTTTGAGCTAATTACATCTTATAATAAATGTACACTCTCAAATTCATTCATGACTTCTTCACCAGCCAAGAAATAAATATTCAGTTTATCTTTTTCTTGACAAAAGTTCATAAATGAGCCTGAAGCTTGCACTTAATAAACTGTGTTCATTTGCGTCAAGTTTTTTTCCCACAATTAGAAAATGACTCAAAATTTATACTCACTCAAACAGTTCTGAACTAAAAATATTTAATTTTGACTCCAAAGATAAAAGTAAGGTAAATAAATTTCAGAATCAGGAAAGTATAAAAACAAACACCACCATAAAGACTTATTAGTTGATACTTACCTTTTATGTGAGTGGCAAGCAATAACGGCCAATTTGTTTAATGGACTAATCATAAGATGAGAGTTTGAAAATACCATCACTGAATCCAAACAATGGGTGAGAACATTCTGCCAAGATAAATAGGTAGCACATTGTTCAAATATTATATTTTACAGTTCATTGGATTTAATGATATTTTTTTCACCATATCAAGCACTTATTGACTTGCTAGGTTATAAAACATGGTAGTCATACAATACATATAAAAGCATGGTCTACCTGCAATATGTATACAAGTGCAAGGCAAATAAAATGAAATATTGTACAGGATACAAAGGCTTTCTAATTCATATATATATTATGTCTAACAGATGTTGCATTTTACAAAATGCATACTGTAAAGGCATGATTTGCCAAAAATCTTTACATGCTACATGAACATGTTTACACAGTTTATGACATTTCAAGGAAAGGTATACAAAATAAAGTATTCATAGACCTTACTTTTTTACATTATAAACTATTTGGGGCTTTGAAGTTTACTAAAACATCTGATGGTCACCTTTCTTTGCATACCAATGTAATTGCTATCAGGTTACTTGCATGGTCTTCTGTGAGACTAGAATTGCTTTTCAATTTTTAGACAGTTAAGGGCATAAAAAACACATTTATAAGGTATGCTTGCAACTGGCACAATCACAGCAATTGATCATAAGAGTTTAGTCTACAGCAAGTAGTCAGCAGGATTCCTCAAAGTTTGGTCAATTCAGAAGCATAAACATCATTTGTAAAAAATCTCAATTCCTATGAGTGTGTTGTTAATATTGTCATAAAATTAGACCACCAAGTCTAAAGTTTCCATTCAATGAAAGAACTGTCACCTCTGGGTGACAGTTCTAGTTGCTAGTGTCCAAAACATTGTCAAGAGATTACAAAATAAACAAATCATCTTCACTGATGTAAAAAAAGTCTACATCGTAAAAGCCGTGTGACAATTTTTTCAAACAGGCACAATTTTTTTGCATAACATATGTACAGTTTTGTATTAACACAACTCTGATCTATGAAATAGTAAATAAGTAGGTATGAAACAAGTAAAATTATCAAATTTCAACAGTAACACATGTCTTTACCTTTCCTTTCATCATAAGCTTGACTGAAGGGTTAGTATCTACTATCACCACAAGCAGATTTCCTTCTTCTGTGCAGAGAAAAGAAGTGAAAATATTGAAGCTGGAGGAAAAACCTTTTAACTTTTACAGAATGAATATAATCATGTAATAACTTCTAACAAAAGAGTAGCTACAATTCTTTAATAAATATTACAATGAAAAATAAAACCTGCCTTAGGGCATCAGCTAGGTATTCTCACTATTAATGGTATTTTCATCTTTAAAGAAAAAAAAAAAAGAAAGAAAGGTGGCTGAAAGTCATTTGGCTCATTGAGATCACTTTCATACACATCATCAAGCAAGCCATTCCAGGTGTTTATAGCCTTCATAAAAGATAAATTCTGTCTAAAGAGCTTGTCTGGACCTAGACTCTCAAAACATAAATATATTACTACTAGTATAAAGCATGTTTCCAATATTTTAATTCTGGGACTCCAACAGACAAGCCAGGATATTCAATGACTCCAAAACAACTCTAAATATCTAACTCAAGTCTTCCCTAGTTCTTCTGTGCTCCAGGAAAAGCAAATCCTACACCCTAGGTCTCTCTTTATATTTTATATGATTTAAACAAGGTGTCAGTCCAAAAAATTTCCCTGCACTCTTTCTGACATGTTGATAACTGTTGGTAATAAAGTTATCTAGATACGGCTTTCACATAATGTGGGTTGCAACCTCAGGGGGATCTACGGGTGTGGTGGTAACACAAGTTCTCCTAATTCTGTAAAATTTACAAACAAATAACAATATTCTATATTTTATAACATTTAGCCTAATAACAATAAAATTGCTTTATAAAGCATCACGTTTTAATATCTCTGTGAATTGGGATTTTCCTTACAAGTGCAACACAAGATAAAGGAAAGATGTGGAAATAGATCACTGACTACAATTTACAAGTCTAAAAACCACATTTTGAGAAACTATGCTTCCTAAAACAAGCATAACTCACATTAAAACTGTTAATTCACAACTCTCCTTCCATGCCTTTCAGTTAATGTAATAGAACTTTCATAATATAGTAATTCAATGTGTTATTATTATTATAGTTTCTTAGAACTTTTATAGCTTAGTCACAGCGAAGATGGTATTTCTAGGCATAGGGTTGTGCCATGACCTAGATGATGGAAAGGTGTGGATTTGTAAGTTGGATTGAGGATTGGCTTGGTGAGAGATAGCAAGAAGTTAATAAGAGTATAATTAGTAAACTAGTGTTTTGATAATGAGCTGGTGTATTTCTACCTGTATTGAGGTACTACAGAATGACTTGGATCAATTGATCAGTTGAATAAATATGTGGCAAATAGTAAGTGTAATATAATTCAGTTGGGTTTTCATAATGTGGATCACATGTTTAACATTTCCTGGACCACACAACACCTTTCATTAATTATAACTCTATTTCAACAAATTGTTCATATATTTCTCAATAGCCAGAAGCTCCTCCATCTGTAAACAACCCACTTATCTATTTTTTAAGAATTTTTTACATATCTCAAAGCACTGGTTTTTTTTTACTTTACTAGTAAAATATCATCCCTCGAGAATACAGGTAGCCAAGCTTTGTTTCTCTTGTGATTTTCCTTCTCTGTTTAAAGTTTTACTGTTACAGGCTTTTATTCTCCTCCTTTTACAATGTCATATCTTGTGGTCTGAACATCTATGTAAGGAAGTTTGGCTTTAACAATGTTTAAATACTGTTGGATAAAACATATTATAAAAATCTTATTATAATGTACAATATATAAAGTGGTGTAAGCAGTAATTTATGATTTTATTTAATAGTGACCTCTTAAAGCTCCTTTAATTTGAACAAAGACATTTAATGAGAAATTTGGAAGACTTAGTAAAAACAATAGATGTGGGATTTTTTTTATAGTTTCTTTAGATGTTCTTTTTGTTCCTGAAAATATTTTCATGTTACATTATATCTGTTATAAAACAGTGGAAAATTTCTTCTATTTCAAGACATCATGTAAGCCTAGTCAGGTCAAAGTAGGCAACAGAAAAATATCTCAAAGACTCAAATCCTTATTTTTGAACATTATTGTTAAGTTTATCTTATTCCCATAAACAATATTTATTAGACTAGCTGGAGTACTCATCCACTGGATGGAAGTTATGTAAATTCATGGTTAATGAAAGGTTATCTTAGGACATGAAAAGTTGCTTCCCTTATATGTAATTGTAAAAAATGCAAAAATGCCCATAAAACTGCAAAACATAAAATGTGAAACCTGAAGTTTGCATGTGTCTCCACATGGATCCAACAAAACTTCATGTCAAATTTGGTGAAGATCTATCCAGAGCAGGTGAGGTAGTGGTAAAAATTGAAAAATGCCCTTAAAACTATAAAATTGAAAATTTGTTTGTATCTTCCCAAGGATCCAATCAGCCTCCACACCAAATTTGGTGAAGATCCATCTACAAGGTACAAAGTAGTGGCAAAAAATTAAAAAACACCCATAAAAACTGCATAACTGAAAATATGTATGTTTCTCCTCATGGACCTAATGAACCTCCATATCAGTTTTGATGAAGATCCATCCATACCCTAGGAAGTAGTTACATGGACATACAACAGACAGCACTATTATATTTATATAGATAAAAACCGATCTCCACCAAGAATACTACAACCAAAAATACTGTTATATAGCTTGATAAATATAATAGTGATGCCACTGTAACAGTTAAAGTCACCAAATCTATTTCAGTTGTCACCATATTTTTTAACTGGAGGTGGTGACTACTGCAACTGGCAAACTTTAGTTGAAATTGCCTGGATATCCAAAAATGGAATTTTCTGACCAACAGTAACAAATAATCCTAGGACAACAGGTGCTTTTTTAACATTTTCTTTCTCAAAAGAGCATTTCACAACAAAATTTTGGAAATTTCACAAAGTAAAAAATTATACAAAAAACAAACAAATTGTATGCTAAAGTTTTCACTAAGTTTCAAGAAATTTTGTTATGTATTTCCATTGTAAGAATGAAAACATCAAGGGATATTTATAACACCCCACTGGTCTAGGACGAGTCAATATAGATGAGAATACACTACACAGTGTGACTGGAAAGAATACTGAGTTAATGATAGATAAGTCACTCAAGGCAGTGCTCTATTTTACAACATCAGTCTGACTCAGGCTCTAACAAGTCGGAGTGCAGAGTGATGTTAATGTGAAGAATATAAATACTTCTGTCCATTGTGCAGTTTGCATACTGCATTTACATAGCCTCTAGAGCCTCCAGAATGCCTATCTACAGTTTCTTCAGTATCACTTTATGCTGTATCTGGTATTTATTTTCTACCACAAACTGTCACTAAATCAACAATGTAAGGTAAAATTAATAGTTGATAATTCTGACATCAAATACAAAATATTAAAGCCATGCAAATGGAACTCTGTAAAAGGTTTTGGCATGCACATTTTGACCATACCCACGCACTTTGGGTTAAGTGCCTAATTGACCAAATAAACAAAATCATTCTCTTCTGTAACAATTAACATTATTGAGTTAATTTCAATTAAGGTGGTCATTATAGTTGAAATCATGATAGCTCACATGAATTACCTTGCACTTAGCATAATTAAACACTCACACTGAAAGCTAACTGACATTGTATCAATTACACTTGAACTTTGAAGATACACTTACAGTCCAACATAATCGACCATTAATTATTGGCATCTGTCATTTATTTCCCATTTCACTATGTCCATTTGTAAAACAACAGCATCCTCCCTGTAGCTGACTAATGCTTTGGAGCAAGTATAAGAAAAATTAACAGTTCAGGAATTTTAATACATTAGGCTTACCTGCACTCATTATCGCCGTGTCTAGTCCACTGGTCTCCAAGTTGTAACTATAACAGTATGAGGTTTTTGCTAGTGATTTGTAGATTTTTAATGAAATTAGAATTCTTTGCAGACTGTAGCATTAAAATTTAAACTTCTTAACTAAAGTAGCCGTTTCTGAGAAAAATAACCATTTTTTTACTAAGTTTTATAATACCAATACCAGTTATTGAACACAAATACTTAACTGTTCTTTTGTTGAAGTTTTACTTTTAGTGTTGCACTTAAATGTTAGTAATACTAGTAATAGTAATTACTAAATTAGCATAGCTTGGTTGTATCATATATGTTAAATTTTATGTTAGTTATTACAATTTATTTACAAAAATACAATTACATTTACAACATTTCCTACCGTACAGGCTACAGTCATCTAAAAGCTAAAAACACTAAATCTCGCGAAAAACAAACAAACTAGCCACCAAACACAATTAACAGTATTTGTCTATGATTCATTAGTAATTAAATCACAAAGTTGAAATCTAACGGCCTATACTTATAATTATATTTACTAATTTCACCATTTTTCTTAAACGACCTTATCAACTACTGCCCTCTTCCGTCAATCGGTGGATCACAATTCAGTTATTATTTAAGTAAGAATTTATCAAAAGCTATCTACAACAATATTCAAAAATAATTCTATAAGATGCTGGGATGTCAGTGTCTCGTATAATATATGCTTTGTAACAGTGTAAGTAATATCAATGTGCTTTTGACACACACAAAAAATAACTGCGATAATGCACAATCATGAACAACAATTATGCAAAAAAAGGAGAAAAAGGAAACTCTCGTGTTGTCAAGTGATAACTGAGACTAATGCTAATTTCATGCCAAAATAGTTTTCTGTATTACATTTTAAGATACCTTTTTTTGCTTTAGAAATATAGCTAGAAGTATTCAAAAGAAAATTATATGTTACAAACACTTATCGATTTCTACACCTGGGCATTTGGACGTGAGTTGGCTCTGTGGTAAGGTGTGACTGCGTTATAAAAGTGAAAGTCAATCACTTAGCATGGATGAAAGAAGGTAAGGAGTATATGACTAGCTATCTTTCCTCTGGCCAGTAGTTTAAAATCAGGGACACTAAAAGCTGCATTACTAGCTTTGTCATAAATACAAGTACATATACATACTTGTAACAATAACGGTTGGCTTTAAATCTTTTTATAATCTTTCCAGTAATTTATATTTAGTAAGAATCCGTATTTCCTTCTTTACTTGTAAAAATTTCAAAGATACATTTACTGCATGACTAGTTTCAGCTTTAGGTCTACACCACATGATAGTCAAATAAATAGTGTGAGTATATTTTATTTCATATAACTCATATTAAATGCTAGTCAGCATTCTTACAGAAGAAAATGATTTTTGAATAACTAATATATCAGAGGTAGTTATAGACAGATTTTATTAAAGGTTTAATAAAAGTTATTATTCAACAAGCGAGAAAGTAAAAACGTATCATGAGCAAGCTTTTTTTGCTTTATTTTTAAATACGGAATTATTAACATTTTGAGTATTTTTTGTGATCTTTATTTATTCTGAAATTATATGTTCAGCCAGTAGTAGTGTTACTCTATCCAAAGCTGTGCGCTTTATTTTTTCTTCCGTGCTTCCCAAAAGTTCAGCAGTAAGTTTGGGATTTATAACACTAAAATTCGGGGTTCTATTCCCGCGGTTGGCACAACACAGGTACTCCATCTTGCAGCACTGTGCTGAGTAGTAAAAAATATTTTTTTTTATGTTCTTAACTGATATTTTCTGTAAAATTTTAAAAATAACTGCACCTTTATAAATTGTTAAAGAATGCCAAGGTATTATATCATTTTGAAAATGTAAAACTGAAGCTGTTTTATGCTGAAACAATTACTACGAATATTTTTCTGTAGCTTATATGAGACGAGTTAAGTTGAATTTTAAACATTTTATTTTTTTTAGTAATTATTATAACATGATTTATAATTGTTAAAAATATTATTTGCCAGGTAACGCTCAAGTCGTTTATGGGAACATAGACGTATGAAAGTTTTAAAACAGATAAATTCAATAATTTAAGAGGTGAGTGTAAAATAATTTGTAATATTAGTGATGTACGTTGTCCGATTTAATTCTTGAATCTATTGTTATATTTTATAAAACCAAGATATTTATTTAGTGACTGTTTTTGTTATTAAGCATTAACGTAACTTTTGATGTTGTTACTTCCTATACAGTATACTGTAGCCTAGGTAGCTATACTCGGTTTATTCGTAAGCCTTACTGTAATTTGTAGTACTACTGTGTTAAGTTTTTTTCGTAAAATGTGTAAAACTTAACCACGCCCAATTCTGAACTTTGAAGCAGGTGGTTGATGTAATGTATAAAGAGGCACTGAACGTGAAGTTGTAATTGAAAACAAAAGTCAGAATTTCGAACGAGCAGCCACTTATAATGTTATATTAGTTATAATATAAATAAATTGTGTTCACAGAGGGTTTTTTCCCTCAGTCGTAACACAAAATATACTTGAAGTTAATGTTCTAAGTTGTATTGCATAAACACTGTTATGTAATTGAATAATTCACTTTATTATATTTAATTTTATGATGATTTCTTAAAAAATACTGTAGTATTGAATATTTCTAAGCAAATGACATTAACAATTTGATTCAGAGATCTTACATTTACTATATTCACACTCCCCTTAACTTCTGGGTCAAACAGTGCCAGTTGAAACTAAAGAGGTGATACTCTGATGGTCAGTTGAGGGATTTTAGCCCATTCTGTTATGTACTTATACAATATCTATAAATGCATCAAATTTACCCAGAACAAAAGCACAATAACAATGAAAACCCCATTATACGCATTTTCCATTTCCAATCTTCACATTCGTGTTTAGCATTAACCAAATGATCAACATAAATCTGAAAGATGCTTGCCATGATTTTTATGTTCTCATTAACTAGTAGTAAAATTTGATGACCATATCTGATCTAATATTAGTGTTTGAGGTAATATATCATTACAAATAACAAAGAATAATTAATTTAATTTTTCGAGACTGGTACTGGATACCCACCTTTGAGAAGAGTAACAATTTAAATCCAACATTTATTTTTCAGGTTGTCATTTTTTATGTGCTGGCCTCCACCAATTTTTATAAAAACTCATAAGTTAATCACCTTATTAGAAAAATGAAACTTAAATGTAACATAGCCTATATTTTCCCGATCTGAAACTTGTGTCCTATCATCTTCAAAATACAGCAAAAATAAATCCAAGATCTCTATCTTATGAATCTCTAATAAAATCTTGTAAACTTTGATAAGATAATCTATTATCCTTCTTTTGCCCAAGAGAAAATCAGAGGTATTAACCTATCCCCGAAAATAACCATTTGAGTGCTGGAATCATTCTGGTACATTAGGGTGCTGTCATTATTATTTAACATTTGTCTTTAAAAAAAAATTTTCATTCAGTGGTACAGACAATAAACATAACAGTTGTGTTTTATATGCAGAAACCTTTCAAAACTAAAGTATTGATTATAGGTAATAAATTAATGAATCTTAACTCACTGTCTCCAAACATTATGGATAGGACTAAGGTACACCAAGAAATTCAGTTTATGTAACTTAGGGTGAGCTGATATAGAATATAATAATTTAATAAAACACCAGTGATGGGTAACAATATCTTTATGCTTAAGAAAATCATTAGTATAAAAGTGAAGGTTTTGTACTGCACTGAACCAGACATTGTATTTGCAAAGGATGTAGTGATTACTTTACATTTTAATATTGTTTATTACTAAAGAAACTAAGAAAAGCCAGTGTAAAGAGAACAAAATATAATCGGGATCAATTTTATTTTTTACTCTCCTTTATTTGTAGTTGAGGGGCAGCCTTAATGGGCCAATTTTAATTCATTTTACTTTTGCTTATGTTCTTATGATAAGAAATAATTACACATTGTTCAAAAAGTATTCTTTTGAATGAACAATCTGAACTATTGATTTATTTGTACCATAGGTATTTAATTTTTCGTTCTGTAAGTTTTGTGTTCACTGTACTGATAGCAGGTTGTTTTAACAATAAACATATTTAATGGGCTTTGTCAACCTGTTATTAGAGAGCATGTGCATGGATGCAAGAGTCATTTAGCTTCCCAATTCTCTCCAAAAAAAATTCTAAATTTTATTTGTGTATCAACATCCACTAAGATATTATTCTAAATGTTCTAATACTTCTATCTATAATATCATGATCTATAAATGCATATCTTAATATTTCTTTGCATTTGTTTTTACATGGAAATGCAGAAGCATGCAATTTGCTTATTTTAATTTATAAATCACATACTCACTTTTTAATTCCTATTACAAGTTTTTGTAACTTTATCTGCATAAAGTTAAAAGTTAGTTTACTTTTCAACATGTATATCAACACAGAAAAAAAAAAATTCAAAGTGCTTCGCTGTATATTTTCTGTATTTTACTTCACAGTTTGACATAACTTACAAACAAAAAGGAATGATTTTGTTATTCAGGACTGTCTTTTCACACACCCACCCCTGAGGAAGAAAAAGTAAAACTAAAAATTTTAAACCCACTCTTTATTTTTCTGGAATTCATAGAGACCCCTCTTAAATTTTTGTAAGTTGCCAGCCTCCACTACTGCCAATGCCAACTCATTCCATAAGTCAGACACAGTGTTAGAAAGTAAAACTTTCCTGTCCTTTCAAATCTTTAAATTGTGTCCTCTTGTTCTGTTGTCTTCAGAATACAACACAAAATAATCAGAGGATTTATCCTACCAATTCTCCTCCCTCCCAGATAATTCTTCACATTTTAATGAAATCTCTTCTTATGTAATAGTTTAAAATTATCAGGTATATTAAACCCAATGCATTTTCCTGTCTTCTTTGTAAAGCAGTTTCATTGTTTACATTTAATTTGTGGTCTGTGTTTTACTTGTAAAGTATATAGTGCTGTGGCCATTCTCCAAAAGGGACCTAGAAATTGGAGGTACCCCCTCTCTACAGTAGAACAAAACCATATTTCTTTAATGCATTGGCATTTTAGAAGTATGAAATGGATGGTTGTGAAAAAATAACCCATTTTCACATGTATTTATGCATAGATATTCATAGGTACCCTAGGTTATAAGATGTGCTGTGGAAATCATGAAAATTGTAATAACTCTGTCAGTTTTGTGATGTATTAATAAATGTGGTATGAAAATGAAGCTTATATAATGGCTTTCAATACTGTATAACATTATTTATGTTATTCATATGATTAATCTGGCATTTTGATGAAATATGTATTTCTAGACATGATATCTTTGAATTTATACCCTAACACTATTTTATTTAATCATTTGAGGTTCTATTTGGTAGAATATGGCATAGCTATACTTTTCTGATGTATTAGTATATTCTAAGTCCAAAAAAATGGTTAAGAAATAATTAACCCATTTTGACATGTTATTAAACATGGATATCTACAGGTACCCTTGTCAAAAATTTCACCCAATAAGCTAACTTATAAGTCACTAAATGTGCAATAATATTGCAGCCATTCGTGATGTAAAGTTGCAATGAAATTTTGACAGCCAACTTCAGACAGACAGGATGCTTCTTTCCATCCTCTATCTTCACAAATAGACCTCAGTTCAACATAATTGGCAAACTTTCATTCATGAGCTTCCTGGATGAATTCATATCCTAAGACCCAGTCAGCTGACCGAAGATCACTTTGCTGCTGATTGGCCGATCAGATAACAATATCTGGCCTAAGGTTTGTGATTGCAATTTTAGGTGGAAAATTTCCATCCACTTCAAGATCTGCTGATATCATCCAGTTATTTGCACAGGAGAGTATGCTACTTATCTGTGAACTGCTGCCATAATTACCTGGTCCAAGACTCTCTTTGATGAGATGATGAACTGTTTGGAGCCAGTTGCTTCCTCTTCTTCATTAAACTTCTGCGCTCTCTCTCTGACTGCATCAACAGTCACTCAGAGTACATTATGATGATGCCAGGTGTACATGCTGCCAGGTAGATTTGATGAGCATGAACTCAGAACATACTGCAACATTCCCTTCCTACCACAAGCATGACATAAATCTGACTTGTAATCATTCCAAACACTTAAGTTGGATGGCGTGGGGAGAAAATCATATGTAGATCACCAGAGGAATAAAATTCTAAGTAGCTCAATCCTCTATAGCACATTCCATGATAAAATTTGCTGCAGTACAGATTCCCATCTTGTCCAAGGACCCTGTTTGGCCTGGCCAACTGCTATTGTCAGTCTCTTTTCCTCCTCAGCTTCACAAACTTCCTGAGAAGCTAGCTCATGTTGCTCTTGGTCATCAGCAGATGACCACCATTTATGCTTTGACCCTCCCAGACCCTGGCACCCTACTTGGGTAGCTCCAGTAATTTCCTTATGCCTGAGTCTTGACTCTGCCTCATTCACTACTTCCTCAGCAGTCCACTTTCTGCTATATCTGACATCAAGTTGGGTATTTCTGACCATAAGATCTTTCTAGTCTGTTAGAGTTATGAATGATCTTGCTTTGGATACCTTGAAATACCTCTACAAGAGACTTCACTGGCAACATCCAACTTTTTGCAGCAGCTGTATAATGCAACATTGTTCAAACAACCAGGAACTCCCAACCATCTCTTCATATTCTTCTTCATCTAGCACTCCGTCCCTTCTGCATGGCTCTTATTTTCTAAATATAAATTACATAGAGATGTCATTTCCACACAGTCTAGTGTTGAACATCTGGACTGTGTTTACTCTAGACTGACTACCACAATGTCTGTTAGGGACATTATGGCTATTGTGTGGCAGGTGGTGGAGTCTTGCTTGTGGCTTGGGCCCTTTTCAGGCCTTTACACAGACGTATCTCCTCATATAATTCCCATCTGTGAGGATATGAATTTTAGGCAGTCTTTCTTACTGCTTAAATTTGCAAACAATTCTTCTAGTGCAGACATGGGTCTACTTCTACATACTGCATCCTTCTATGATTTTTCTTCTCAGGTATGTTAACTTTTTCACTCTTTTCTATTTCTTCTTCAGCCCCAACTTCAGAATATTATGTTTTTCCTCCTTAGAAGCCCTGATATCCAAGTCTATGCAGAAAATGTTTTTGGCTCAACTGTATTCTGGTGCCAGTAACCTCAATGCCTTGTCCTCCTTGACTTGCAATCGAGCTGAAGCCCTTTTCTTAGGTTCACAACACTTGAGTATCTTCTTTTGGCTTAGGGTTCTGATCAATTGTCCTCTGTTTATTTTTCTCAAGCTTACAAGCTCAGTTTTTTTGCTTTTTCCATCCCCTCACTATCCTTTTACATTATCTATCATCAGCCTTGTCCCTTCTAACTTGGTTATCTGTGGCTGGGATTTATTGAAGAGGGGGTGCCCTTCAGGCCCAAGTATGCCTACCTCTTTCATATCTCCAGGACCTTCGTCTGGCTCCTTTTCTCCTCTGCCTATGGATTTTTGGTTGAGTACCTGAGTCGTTGTAGTCATGGGTTGAGGCTGCACAACAAAATTTTTCCTAGAATACCCTTGTGTCCTGTCTTTCCTGAGCTTATTTTCTTCCAGTTGTGGTCTGCTGACTTCTTTCCACTCCCTATTTTTCATTCCATTCCTCTTCTCTGATCCATTCATCAACTGTCTGTAGGTTTGAACACTGTCATTCACATCAGTAACTATCTTTAGGCTCAGGCACAGTGGGAGCCCATTTGGCTCAATTTTTGGATCTATGGATTCCTTTTTTGACCAAATCTTGGGGGCAACAGGTTTAGATTTTATTCATTGGCTTTACCCTTCGTTTTTCCTGTCTTCACCCATTGTCTCTTGTTCTCATTCCTTTCCCTTCTTCAGGGGATCATGTCCCCTTACAAACATCTCTATGAGGTGTGGTCAGACCTTTTGGCCAAGGTTGTTCACCCTTCTATGGGATTTTATTCCAATCTGTTTGTTCTTTCCCCGGTATCTCAGGGATTGCATCTAGTCATCATTCTGTTCCATCTCCATCGGTTTACCGTGATAAGTCTTCTTACCTTCCTATGGTCTTTTTCCCCAAGGCTTTGGATGACCATGTTTGATGTCTCTAATGCTTATCTTCACAGTCCTATCTCCCCATCATCCAGACTTTATCTTACAACATGGTTGAGTTTATCAGATTTAACAGACATATTGAATCCAAGTTTTGGAAAAGTGAATAATACAGTTCTATAGGCTGGTATTTTTTGCTCTTGAAAGTTTTTTTCACATCCATTCATCCCCATCTTTATCCATCTATATCTCAATAGGTAGTTGCAGACAAAACTTCTAGGTCACTAACTGCACAATACTTGAACTTATTGGGTAAAGTCAACTGCAGAATACTTGAGTTTAAATATCTTGTTATGTATTATATCTAAATGATCCATAGTGAACACTACTTGTAGATCAGTGGTCACTTATATACCAAGAAAGCAACAATCTGCAAAGCCTTTTTTGTGAGATTGGTAAAAAGGTCTTATAATGTTCCCATGATTTTATATTAACATGTTTTACTTGATATTTTTATAGTAATCAATGTTTTCTTTTTTCTTATTTAAAGGAAAAGTTTTTCTAGTAAAAAGAATGTTTCGGTGGATAAAGGATAAGGACAAAGATGATAAAAGAGGAAAAGATCGGAAAGAAAAGAAAGAGAAAAAGGAAAAGAAGCATGGGAAACAAAGAGAGAAGCTTACATATGACGAGTTGAAGCGCACAAATGAAATCACTAAAAACTATCTTTCTTCATACCAGAAATCTCCAAATTCAGCTGGGGGTGATGATGAGAATTCTGAGAAGAGGAGTACAGGTAGTGAGTATAGCTTATCATCATCTGCTAAGTCTGGAGATTCAAGTCCCATGGAAGGCCATGGAGTGGGATTTCTCTCAAGAAAAAGTAGCTCGCCTGTAAAGCATCCTCCTCCTGTTCCAAAAAAACCTTTAGGGTTACATGTAAAATCATCATACTCAAGTATGCAATGTACATCGCCTATAAAATCACCTAGCATAACTAGTAATTTGTCATCACCTCAAGGAAGCCTTGCTAATGAAATGATGGCTTTAATGGATCAAATGGGAAATGCAAAATCCAGTAAAAGTTCCGTTCTGCACCTTGAACCTACACCAACTGTTTCAGTGGAAGATGAGAGACGTACACTATTTACTGCTCCTCCTGGAGAACAAGCTGGTCTAGATGTCGTTTGGAAGAGCTACGATGATGATTTGGAGCTACCATCCATTGCACCACCTAAGCCACCTCGAGCTAGGTCACTAACCATACAACGACAGCCTGCTGGAGATTTTGGCTTTTCTCTTCGCCGTGCACCAGTGGGGGAGCACAGGGGACTACCACCTACTGACAAAAAACAGACAATAATATTTGCTGAGCCGAGCAACTTGGAAAGAGGAAATGAAACTGGACTCTTACCTGGAGACCGATTATTAGAAGTGAATGGTGTGGTAATTGAAAATAAAAGCAGGGAAGACATTATAGAACTGATTAAGACTTCTGGTGATAGTGTTACTTTGAAAGTTCAACCTGTTCCAGAACTCAGTGAACTAACTGTCCAATGTGGCTTTGATGGATCTGAAGTAGGAAGTCCTAGAATCAGGTCTCAAGTAAGTACAGTCCACACTGATCACCCGTGAAAAGGTGTTTAGAATTTTCTGTTGTTTATGTAGGAGAATTCATTGTCCTTACTTAATCTAGTTTCTGATATAAAATACCTGAAATTGGAAGTTCTAGAATCAGCTCTCAAGTAAGTTCAATCTCTACAGATTACTGTGAAGTGTTTAGGATTTTAAGTTGTGATAAAACGAGAATTCATACTTACTTATTTTAGTTTATGAACAGATTGTTTTATTGGCATTCACAGAAACGAGTAATATTAATGTAGTCTATTAGAGTTTGATGTAACAGGAACATTTAAATATAGATGTTAGTTATATTTTTATGTTGTTTGAAATGCCTTATCAGACATGTGCCAGGAAATGGTACAAACTTGTGTAAAGTGCATAGTTTTTGAATGTAACTTTTATTCTTGAAATAGATTTATCTTTAGTAAAATGTCTCATTGCAGCTTAATGTACACTGTATTCTCCTGTATGTTTGAAAAATGTATAACTACCTTTAATTTTCATAAATAGTTAGTGATTAATTTCTTAATGCATAGTGGTAATGCTGTTACCTGTTGCTTTTTGACATCCTTTTGTTGGTGCAACTGTTTTATTTTACCATACCTTTACCCACCCACCCTATTTAATCATTAGTATTGATGCCATTGATTTTCTAAATGATTTTAAAAGTAAATCAAGTAGTTTAATCATTTTTTTAATGGTCCTGATTACATTCCAAGTTTAGAATTTTATTAACTCTTTCTTTTTAAGAATATAAAATTGACCTTTAGTCTTTACAGTGTGACCTGTCTTGGCTGTGTTTTAGTGGACTAGTATTTTATAAAATACAGTCACATTTCAGTTATTATACATTATATATGATACATTATTACTAAGTTACAAACAAGTTCTTAAACTTATTTTTCTTAAAAGATAGAACAGTAAATAAAGAAGTAAACAATTATCTCTTCTAGTTATGACCTTTGTACTCGTTTGCTGCTTGTCATAGGTTGCTGAGTGTTATAAAATTTCACACATGGAGGATATATATATATACAGTTGAATAACCAAAAAATTATAAATTACTATATCGATACTAAGGAATTCCACTATAATTTATCAAGCTTAGTAACTAAGCTGTATTTGGGATTTCGAGCAGACTAAAGACTCGCCTTACCAACATCAAGATTTGTATTGAAAGAACAAGGTGATGTTGTAATAGTTGAAAATGGCCGAGAGAGCCATTAGGCGGATATTCTGAGCTTTTGATTGGTTATTCACATGGCATAGACAGAAGTAAGTGTATATAAGTCTTCATAGCTTCAACCTGATATCCTGAAAATTTTTATTTCTTATCTTTTCATTCCACCGCTTATAAGATGACTATCCAAACCTTACAGTTTTTCTTTTCATTCCACCACTTATAAGATGACTGTCCAAACCTTACAGTTTTTCTTTTCATTCCACCACTTATAAGATGACTGTCCAAACCTTACAGTTTTTCTTTTCATTCCACCACTTATAAGATGACTATCCAAACCCTACAGTTTTTCTTTTCATTCCACCACTTATAAGATGACTATCCAAACCTTACAGTTTTTCTTTTCATTCCATCACTTATAAGATGACTATCCAAACCTTACAGTTTTTCTTTTCATTCCACCACTTATAAGATGACTATCCAAACCTTACAGTTTTGAGCACCTGCATATAATTTTTTTTTCTTCTGTGGTTCAGAGAAAACCTGATTCCTTTCTTCATAGGTTAAATGATCTAAACCAGATAACTGTAGAAGTGTCTCTCTTCCAACCTGTTGTTATCTTCCCTTTAGTATGAGAACCATAACTGACACAGTAGTCTAAGTGATCTTGTACAAGATTACAATAATAAATCAGTTACTCATGAAATTGTATATAATAACATGAAAAACAAAGTTATCTTTTGTGCTTACTGAAAATCAGTCAGTTCCTCCTAGAGGATTGAATTACCATGGATTACTTAGTTAGCATAGAAATGATTACTTATTACTTTGGCATTTAAAATTTCTAAGTAAACAGAACATTTTACTTGCATCTGATTTAAACAAAGCAGCAACAATTTATCTACATAATTCATCTAACTTTAACAAAATTATTTTTTGATTTGTCAAACAGTTTCATAGCTTGTTGAAGTGCTGTATACGTTAAAGTGTTTTATTTTTATAAATACACAGATCTTACAGGCCACGTTTAATATCTGACTTGTAGTTGGTTGTTTTAGTAGATGAGATTGACACTTATGCACTGAGTGGCTTTTTGTTGCTCTTTTTTTTTTCTGATCTAAACTTGCCTCAGTTAAGTTATGGATGGGATCCTGGTGGTATTTTTGGTGCAGACGTCGCACTTACATTTTCAAAATTACATTTTGCAAATGCATAACTTTCTGAAGAATGCGTAAAGTGTTACATACTTATATATATAGTAATTTTTAAGAACTAATATTTTTAATTGTACATTTATTTAACATAATTTTCAAAGAAACATTTTCAAAATTGTAATTCCACACAGCTCCAAGGAGTCTCACTCATAAACAATGAATCTTTTAATTTTCTTTTGACTTTTTCTCCCCATCCAAAAGTATAGGTTTATATTTGCTAAGAAACTCATCTCTTTGTAATATAATTATCCATGTTTTGTTTCTCACATGATTTTCCTTTTCTGTTAGTGATTTTATTCGCACCATTTTATGATGTCACATTATGTGGTCTCAACAATTATGAATGAAACACGGCTTTGAAAACAGCTATAGGTAACTTTAAATACCATTGAATGGGAGAGATTATAAACTGTTAATGTCAGTGTAGAGTGAATATAATGATTTCAACAGTGATTTATTGTTTTATGAGAAAGTAATTACATGAAGCCAGGATGAATGTTATTTAAGGAGAAAAATAGGAGACTTGGGGACAAACACAGACATGGGAATTTTTGTATAGATTCTTCTGGTGTTTTTTTTTTAGCTGAAAATGTTTTTGTGTTAACTTATGTCTGTCTGAAATCTACAGAATGTTTTCTGTGACAAAATATCAAATAAGCTTAATTAGGTTTAGTGAATACTAAGAATATAAAGTTAACTTCAAAAAAATAAAACATTTATGTACACTAAATGTACAGACCTTTCACTTTGCATACATCGTTATTTTTGAGTGTATAAAATGCACAGGTTTTTCTGTGCGTGTCTGGATCCCTGTTGGTGATATTTTTAAATGCAGTGTTATTAATTTAAATATAATACTGAGTGCAATACAGAAAATTATGTGATAGTTTTAATGTTAAGTATTCATTCTTTTCTGATGTAAAACATGTACCGTTAAGCTATACACAATTTAGAGCGTGACTTTAGATATTTGAAACTGCTGTACCCCAGTTTTTGAAAATTACCAGTTCTTCATTTTGTTTTCATGTAATTATTATTCACGAGCATTTATTATGTGATCAATAATTTACTTCTGTTATTTAATTGTTAGTTTAAATTGGATAGATTTAATAATGGTGATATATCCAAAAGCTGAGAATTTCTCCTTTATATGGAAAAAATATGAATTAGTGTGATAGTAGTTAGTGGAAACTTGATAAACTAAACAGTGATAGTTTTTAGAGAGTAAATATCACTTGCAGCAGGGATGTGAAATGGAAAAGGATAAATCCAGTAAACCTTGCATGTAATTTGTACATTATTTTTCATACCATCAAGGCACAAATCTTACTAAAGACTTTTGAACGTATATAATTTTGCAAGATTTTTTTTTCATGTTCTGTTACTGTATGATTAGATATAAGGGTGCTTTTGATGATTTGCTAGAATATCAGGACTCATATTTTTCAAGTGAATTACATGGATTTCCATGAATCAGCAGATTTTTCAAATCCCTGTTGCAGGATTGTATAACAGTGTGGTTTATATTTGTGAAATGTTGACTAAAGTTTATTTTTGAACTTTTCTAGACCAAGTCAGCTGAGCAGTTGGCGGCGGATCGTGCATGGCTTCAAACAAACCAGGTTTGGCTTGTTCACAAAGGTGGTTTTGCTGGAGCTCATCTTCTGACAGCTGAAGAGTCCCCGAGTTTGCCCCCATCAGAGGGCAAGCTGTGGGTGAGACTAGATGCTCAGGGCAGTGTGCTGGAGGTGGACCAGGAGGATGTGGAGAAGGTGTGGTGTTGGGGCTTGCTGGGATCTATGGCATTTAGATGCATGCTAAAACATTTTTCTTGTCACAAATGTTTACACAAGTTTATGTTACTTCTTTCACATGCATGACCTGCTCAGAATAGATAAAATACCTATGTATGATTTACAAATCATTGCTTGTAAAATGATGCATGACTTATTCAGAATGAAGGTAAATCATAGTACCCGAGTAAGGTTTACATCACACCATGTTACATAATACATGAGTTGCTATGATTGAAGGTAAATCATAGTACCTGAGTAAGGTTTACATCACACCAGGTTACACAATACATGAGTTGCTATGATTAAAGGTAAATCATAGTACCTGAGTCAGGTTTACATCACACCAGGTTACACAATACATGAGTTGGTATGATTGCAGGTAAATCATAGTACCTGTGTAAGGTTTACATCACACCATGTTACACAATATGTGAGTTGGTATGATTGAAGGTAAATCATAGTACCCGAGTAAGTTTTACATCACACCATGTTACACAATAAATGAGTTGCTATGATTGAAGGTAAATCATAGTACCTGTGTAAGGTTTACATCACACCAGGTTACACAATACATGAGTTGGTATGATTGAAGGTAAATCATAGTACCTGAGTAAGGTTTACAACACACCATGTTAATATTAAGATGTGTTTCTCAACCATAGGTCGATGAATCAGTGTCGTTCTGTCAGTGTCACCTTGCCATGGAATCTTCCAAAAACAAATAATAAACCTGACAAAATATTCACATGTGAATTGTAATGTTTTGTTGTTGTACTTGCATTTTAGTGATCCTGAACAGTTTATGGAGGCAGCAAACCAAATCCTGGTATTGAGAAGGTTGAGAAATGTTAATCTACAGAACTTAGCTTGCTGGTATAAGATTTTTCTAGAAAACTTATCCTTCCCATATACAATTTGAATAACTTAGCCTGCTAGTGTAAGATTTGCTTACAGAAGTTAGCTTTGGGTGTAAGATTTGTATACCAAACTTAACCTGCTGGTTCAGGATTTGTGTACAGACCTTAACATGCTGGTGTAAAATTTGAAGAACAGCTGTTTGTGTAATATTTGATTAGAGAACTAACACAGATAAATTGGCAACTGTCACTCCCCAAAATACTCAGAATAATATTTCACTTGTGCATTTTTATGCCCTAATCCATATCTGAGGACCATTTTTTCCCATGTGGTAATTCTGCCGTAAAGTTGGGAACTTTCACCAATATGCACATCTAGGAAAATCTCCTCCCCCTTTCCAATAAGTCAGTATAGTCTGGCAGTGAAAGCTGGTGTTTTCTTCTTCAATTTGAAGGTTTGAACCTGACTCCTATTGAATTATTTTTTTATAGATTTTTTGGCATAAAACCTTGTACAAACGTATTGACTATGCCAAATATAGTACTTTTTAAATACATAAAATGCTCTTTGACCTCAAATACCAGAGTAAAAAGTTGTAAAATTGAAACAATGAATCAGAAAATATGTAATCATTTTTGAACTGGATTTATTGTTAACAAACTTAAATCTTTCCATACAGGCATCATTTTCTGAGCATGTCACAAGGTTTTTTTAAGTTCAAAATTTAATTAAAGTATTTTATTATCATGGTATATGAATAAACTTGGCATCAAAACATCGTTAATTATCCATATTTTAATATTATATAAGTTTTAAACCTTAATTTTATAAGAATAAATCCTCAATTTCCCTTAGTATGATAATTGTGACATTTACTCTCTAGGCATCCCATCATCTCTAATGTATTTACCACCCCTCCAAGAAGTACAAAGTTTAATGTAAATTACTCATTATAATGTTGTCATCCCTCAGGCAAAGAATATTTTTATAGCCTTCAATCTTATTTGGTTACAGAGCCATAAACCAGAAAATGAGACCCATCTTGCCATGCCCACCTGTCATTTCCTCTATTTAGTTTTCTCTGACATTTAATACTATATTATTTATAATCAATAAAAAGCTAAAGTTTTAATCTATCATTTGTTTTTGTTATTTTCTCTAGACATTGACGAGCTTAGCTGAATTTTTAATGGCTCATGTTGTATAGTTAGAAAGCCAGAAAAATTGTGATAGTTATAGAACATTGTTTGTTTTATATGTGTTATTATTCTGTGTTATTTGGTGTATTATGTAATTAAATAAAAAATATTTAGTGCAGTAGTATCATTAGTATAAATATGTAGAGTTAAGTTTCATCAACAGTTGACAGCAGAAAAAAAAGAATACCTATATAAGTACTATATTTCTTGTTTTTCATGTGCATTCTTGATTTATTATTATAAAAGTAACTAAAATATAAAAATTATGAACTTTTAGATTATATAAGGTAAAATAAAATTTTCATGAGATAAGCTTTCAAGCAACTCGTGAACAGCCTGTGCTTTACTGTAATTTGATAGGGTAATGTGAGCTACACATTCACCAAATTATTTACAACTTGTTTTGGGGAATATTAGTTAGACAGTGTTCAAAGGACAGTAAGTCCTCTGGTGGAACAGAGGTAAATTTATGGATTTATAATGCTAAAATCTGGAATTCAATTCCCTGTGAGGGACACAGAAGATAGCCTGATCAAAATTTCTTGAAAGAAAATTACCTGAACTGAACAAATCTTTGCCCGTTCCCATTGACACCTTTATCTCTCTTCTCAAAATATGTTTAAACAACAATGTATTTGCCTGTCTTGGTAAGTATTTTAGATATAAATACAGAATTGCCATGGGAAAATCCACTGTCATCAATACTGTGAAACCTTTTCATGGAATATTTTGAAACTGAATTATTTCCTTCGATAAATATAAATCTATCAAATATTTCTTGTTTTTCGATATGTTGATGATATATTTTCTGTGTGGCCAAATAAAAGAAGTGATTTTAAAAGTATTTTCAACAACCATAATCAACTTCCCCCAACTATCAAATTTAAAGTTGAATGGGAAAAGGATGACCAACTTCCTTTCTTGTTTTGATAACCCGAAAAAATACTGATCCATTCCTCTCAGTATACCACAAACCGACAAATTGATAACCCGAAAAAATACTGATCCAGTCCTCTCAGTATACCGCAAACTGACAAATTGATAACCTGAAAAAATACTGATCCAGTCCTCTCAGTATACCACAAACTGACAAATTGATAACCCGAAAAAACACAGAACCAGTCCTCTCAGTATACCACAAACTGACAAACTGATAACCCAAAAAAACATAGAACCAGTCCTCTCAGTATACCCCAAACTGACAAATTGATAACCCGAAAAAACAAAACCAGTCTTCTCAGTATACCTTAAACTGACAAATTGATAACCCGAAAAAACAAAACCAGTCCTCTCAGTATACCGTAAACTGACAAATTGATAACCAGAAAAACACAGAACCATTCCTCTCAGTATACCATAAAATGACATATTGATAACCATAAAAAACACAAAATCAGTCCTATCAGTATACTGTAAAATGACAAATTGATAACCATAAAAACACGGAACCAGTCCTCTCAGTATACCATAAAATGACATATTGATAACCATAAAAAACAACAAAATCAGTCCTCTCAGTATACCATAAAATGACATATTGATAACCATAAAAACACAGAACCAGTCCTCTCAGTATACCATAAAATGACATATTGATAACCATAAAAACACGGAACCAGTCCTCTCAGTATACCATAAAATGACATATTGATAACCAGAAAAACACAAAATCAGTC
>NW_013667551.1:104283-125334 GCF_000517525.1 Limulus polyphemus
ACATATTGATAACCAGAAAAAACACAAAATCAGTCCTATCAGTATACCATAAAATGACATATTGATAACCATAAAAACACAGAACCATTCCTCTCAGTATACCATAAAATGATTTATTGATAACCAGAAAAAACACAAAATCAGTCCTATCAGTATACCGTAAAATGACAGATTCTTTAAGTTATGTTCACTTCTTTTTGTGTCACCCTAAACAGGTCAAAACATTTATTTGTTCTTAGAGCATATAGAATATGCCACCCGATAATACTTGTACATGAAATTAAAAATATCTTTTCTATTTTCAAAGAACTACATTTTCCATGACATTTCATTACAAACTGCCATCTCAAAGCAAAAAAACCTTGTTCCATGAAGATAAAGAAACATAAATCCAATGATAATGTGAAACAACTTTATATTGGCTACAACACTAACATTGAGAATATATTAAAGAAGAATAACGTTAGAAGAATCATATACAAATATCCGAACACCATTGAAAATAACCTAACTTCGAAAAGAAAATCACCTGAAGATAAAAAACAAGATGTTTATATCCATGCCAATCCTGTGAGAAAGGTTATGTAGGTGAAACTGGAAGAAGCGTTGACACGAGAATTTGTTAACATAAAAAAGACATAATATTGAAACCAAAACATTGATATTTGTCTTCATATGAGAGATTCTGACCATCAAATTGATTGGAAATCAACAAGAATTTTATACAAAATGGATAACTACATAAAAAGAAGAATCGTTGAAAGTTGCTTAATCAGAAGCATGCCTAATTTCAACATCTCTCAAGGTCACTTTAGACTTAGCAACTTCCTGACCTCCTGTGTCCTTAAGGGAATTACAAGATCGGGAGTCACATAGGCATTGGTTGACCAGTGTTTTTCCTGTCACAAGACAACGTGAGACTGAAGAGGATGCACGAATATGTCATACTAGTTTCTCTGATATCAGACTTTTGAGAGTTTGTTCCATTTACTGTGGTTTTTCACTAACTGAAAGGTTACTTGGTATAATCAATGTCACACTATAAATAACATAAAATTCAAAATCATAAATAACAAAGGAATACCAAGTTTGTTTTTACTACTTAGCAGTAGATGCCACATTTTATAGTAGAAGGAATTACTTACTTCAAATATAAACATCTCTAGTTTTCCTTTGTGATTAACACTTCTGCTAAAGACGGTTGGAACGAAGTTTTAGAATTGTCAAATTAACTTGCTTGTTGAGTAATGCAATGCCAATCATTAGCACAGAATTCCTTAATAAAAGAATTTAAAAAATAGATATTCATAAGGACTAGCTAAGTTACTTAGTTGGTTCTCAGAAGTGTTGTAACCTGTGGGTTGAGTATGGTCTTCTTCTTTTTCTAATTAGGACAAGAATATTGTTTGGATTGATAAAGAGTTATATGTGCTGTAAGTTGCATGATAAATTTTTGCCTGCATGGATTGGACTGTGAATGATCATAACTTCGTTGCATGATCTTGGTAAACAGTTGCTTGGAAAATGAAAGAAAAAAGTTGGGTCATTTGGTGGCTTTCAATTTTCACTTTGTAGGTAAAACTCAACTGTTCTCTAAAATTTAACCTTCTACCTATATATAATACTCTATGTGCTGTTAAAGGATGATACTCCACCAAGTCACCAAATGTTATTTTCTTTCTTGCACTGTTGAGAAGTGCACAAAGAAAAAACTTTAATTTTAAAAAACATAACATTATTTCAAATCTACAGATTTCAAAATTAAGGGTTGAAATTCTACCTGTATTCACCAGAACTAAGTACTAGTTCTTTTTTGAAATCCCAAGTGGAGTATCACTTGTTTCTTGGAAACTGGTCTAAGATCTGTATTTATAGTAGTACAGCATGATAGATCCCCCCCCTCCCATACAACAAATTTTATAGCAAAAGAATGATCATACTAATAAGTTATCACCCATCAACTGTAACAACAGTAAATGAGAAGTTTGGAAGGACAGAACTTGTCACTCCCACATGTAATCCTGACCAAGAACTATGTGATTTCTGGCTCTTTTTTTTTTGTTTCCTTCATAATCTTGATTTGCATGGACATGACACTTAGGTGTTTTTAAAACAGCTGTACACAATTAGATTTGTATTGTCACATGTGCACCATCAGGTACAAGATGATGACAAAACCTTGTCGAAACATTGTACATTTGCTGTTATGTTAAACTTATATTAAAGTTTTTCTTCATTACCCATTCAAGCCATCTCCAATCATTATTAGTCTCAGTGGGTTCCTCATCATCGAATTTGAATAAAGGAAATTATTTGTGTTTAAGCACAAAGCTACACAATGGGTTATCTATGCTGTGCTAATATGGTTATAAAAACCTGATTTGTAGCATATAATCCCTCAAAATTATTGAATGAGCCACTGGATGCCCCACAATGGTATGTCTGCAGACTTCCAGTGCTCGAAACTGGGTTCCGATACCTGTGGTGAGATATAGGAAATAAAATCATATTTCATTGAATACCTCTCACATGTATTGAACTTTCAAATGTGCATAGTTTATTTATTCACTTACAGCTGACTGGTGTTACTTTGATATTTTATGTTCAGTGAAGCAAAAAAACTTATTTTTCCTTCTTGTTATTTAAGTAGTTCACAAAATAATATGTTCATATGGATTTTTTTTGTTTAAAATCACTTCCTCAATTTATACCAAAATTGCTTATACATTTTAATTTATAGCAGTGGTACAGTGTGGAAAAAAATGTTTTTTATGTTGGAACTTGAATGCGTTTAAAGTGTGTGTATGTATGTAAAAGTTGTTGCTGTCAGAAGCTGATTATGAGATCAGTTTTCTGAGGTAGCTTTCACAAAATGTTTTGTATCAGTTAAAGTTCTTGAGATTGTTACGAACTTCAGTTATTTCACTTGACTATCTAAAAGTGTTTTTTATTATTGAAAGTTCTATCACATTACAATACAGTTACCAAACAATACAAAACTTTGTAAACATTTTTGACTGTCTATTGGTTTTGAAAAATAACAACAATTAACTATTGAACATTAAATAACACACCTTAATGATGTTTTGCAGTGCTAACTGAAGCATCTTTTACTAAAATAGCTTGCAGTTGCTTCATTAACAGTAATCTGCATGATAAAGAGCTTGAAAGAGCCACTAACTCAATCCTCACCTTCAGCTTACTAGTGTAGAACTTACAATTCAAATACTTAGATTTTGATTCCTGGTGAATGCATTTTATGATTTACATATTCAAAATATAAATTATTTCACATTATCTTGTAGTTTTGTTTGAAAATTAGCTAGTTAGTTAACTATTCTTATAATGATTAACAATGAACCTCTGAGTAAGCCAGACTAATTGTGTACTTTTTGGTAATAAAGTAGGGTCCGTGTGAGATCTAAAAATCTGGAAAAAATGGCAAAATATAGGAATATCTAGGACTTGTTTCTGTGAATACAGTGGTTGTAATGGTTTCCTGTCTTCCCATGTTAACCACTCTCACCTTCCTGTCCATGTATATATTCCAATGATTCTGTATTTAGATATACATTTCTTTAGCCATTTGGTATTTTTATTAGCACCAACTGAAACTCTTCTCTGGCTTCTTTTATGGCTTGCTTTCTTAGCAACTGGTATCCCATCATGATGCATCCATATCTGCTGCATGAAGCATTTTGGTATTTTATACTGACAGGAAAACTTTGAATCTGATGCTTCTGACACCTGTGCTACCTTACACTTGCAAGTAAACTTTGAATCTGATGCTTCTCACATCTGGCTACTTTACACGTGCAGGTAAACTTTGAATCTGATGCTTCTCACATCTGTGCTACTTTACACTTGCAGGAAAACTTTGAATCTGATGCTTCTCACATCTGGCTACTTTACACATGCAGGTAAACTTTGAATCTGATGCTTCTGACATCTGTGCTACCTTACACTTTCAGGTAAACTTTGAATCTGATGCTTCTGACATCTGTGTTACCTTACACTTGCAAGTAAACTTTGAATCTGATGCTTCTGACACCTGTGTTACCTTACACTTGCAGGTAATCTTTAAATCTGATGCTTCTGACATCTGTGCTACCTTACACTTTCAGGTAAACTTTGAATCTGATGCTTCTGACATCTGTGTTACCTTACACTTGCAGGTAATCTTTGAATCTGATGCTTCTGACATCTGGCTACCTTACACTTGCAGGTAAACTTTGAATCTGATGCTTCTGACATCTGTGTTACCTTACACTTGCAGGTAAACTTTGAATCTAATGCTTCTGACATCTGTGCTACTTTACACTTGCAGGTAAACTTTAAATCTGATGCTTCTGACATCTGTGTTACCTTACACTTGCAAGTAAACTTTGAATCTGATGCTTCTGACATCTGTCTTCTGAGATATGTGTGCATTCTCAAAAGAAAATCTTCTGGTTGTTTTTACAATTCCTGCTCTTTACTGGCTTTCACAAGAATCTCAATAGATATTGTATTGCAAGAACATCATGACCTTATGAGTTTATTAAATTTTCAGTTTCTGAATTGACAAACACTGTTAGATTGTTCATAAGATAGAGTTTTTCCATGAGATTTGAAAGAGGGTTAAGGAAAAGCTGCTTATGTACCTCCTGGTGGCAGAATACAGTACATGGTCTGGTTGACTCAGAAATTTATTGTTAAATAATCATTATGAATGTGAATTTCAGTTCAAGTATGGAGGATGTGGAATTACTTATATCACAGATTAAAACTTCATCTGCTTTTGAAGTTTCTGTTAAATATATTTTCAAAATATTACTCTAAAAAACTAAGACTATGTTTAAATGAATGTAAAATTTCTATCTTTAAGTACTTAAGGTTCAAGCTGGTTGAGAATAAAGCTAATCTATAGTTAAAATATTATCAACAGAACATCACATCAAATCTTAAAGTTAAAGACTAAAGAGTGTTAAATTTTGTTTATTAATTTTCCATTTTCTTATCAAACTCACTTACTAGATGAATTAATTTATGCTTTATGCCTTTCGTGACGTGGTCAGCCAGAATTGCTCATTATGAGCATAAATTTCACACTTTTATAAAGAAAAACCATAGGCTTCCTTAATCACATTGTATTTTAATTGGCAGGCTAATCCTTCTCACCTCGACCGTGTTGAAGATTTGAGTGAGCTCAGACACTTGAATGAAAGCAGCATACTACACACATTACGCCAGAGGTATGCAAGCAGTTTAATCCACACTTATGCAGCAAGCACGTTATTGGTTGTCAACCCTCAGCACCCAATGGCCTTGTACTCTGAAAAAGTATGTATTGATTTTCTCTTATTATTCTTCAGAATATCTTTTCTTGAGAATGCAAGTATTTTATCTTTTATTTAGAATTGTTACTTAGGAGCTAAAGAGTGTTTTTATTTACACTGTATTTTATACATTTCATACAGCTTTATAAGATTAAATTGTAAAAATATTGAAATACACTATCAACAGGTGCATTCTAGACATACAGTTTTAAATATATATTTCAAGTCTATTGCAATGTTTTCATCTAGTGAATGTAGTTCTTAAAAATTGGATTTTTATGATATTTTAGTACAAGAAATCTGATAATCCAGGTTGTTTTAAAAAACAGACCTCTTTCTTCAGGAGAGAAGTCGATAATGGTGTTATTGGTTTTTGTGAATTGTATCAAGTTTTGTCCTGTAAGTTCCTTAAGTAATTTAATTATGTTTGATAACAGTGCAACCCTCTAGAACACAAATATAAATTTTGGCAGGGTAGCAGTCATCTTCATCTAAACATCTTTTTGTAATGTGGTGGTAAATTCAGTTAATTTAAGGGAAAGTTTAATAAATATTTGAATGATAAGGGCTAGCTTTGAGTGTTTGGTTTAGTTTATTGGATAAGATGGCCTAGACGGTCCAAAAGATGAGTATGACTTGGAATCAAATACACATCTAAACTAATTACTGATGGTGGCATCTGCTCATCCAGTTGTTATGTCTACCTGTTATAAATTGTAGCATTTAAACAGGTCAGAACTTCAGGTGGAATCAGCTTTAATAGCTGAGGTTCTTTGTGGTATATTAGCTTTTTGTGATATTGAACTACTATCTCCCAGGTTCTTTGTGGTATATCAGCCTTTGTGATATTGAATTACTATATTCCAGGTTCTTTATGTGTGGGATCAAAGGTTACCCTGTGAATATTACCCAATTATATGCTCCTCAAGAAAGCCTGATGATACTTAATCTTAACTACTCAGTCCAATTCTCTTTAGATTATGAAGATGTTTCGAGGAAGCAAGCAAACAGACATGCCCCCACACATCTATTCTGTAGGACAGGCTGCTTACAGTGCACTGCTAACATCCCGCAGAGACCAGTCTGTTGTCTTCTTGGGTCGTAGTGGAAGTGGTAAAACTACGAACGTACGACAAGTCTTACAGTACCTAGTTGTCACAGCAGGGTGTTTAAATAATGTGATCAGTGGTAAGAAGACCTTGTTAAAGTAAACATTTTCAGTTAAATGTAAACACACAACCTTTTTCTCACTATTAATATCTCGTATAATACTTATATGTTCATTCCTTTTTTTTTCTGCCAAATATTAAAATTTGAGTCTCATTTAGCCTTTTTGTTGACTAAGCGTACACATGTCATTCTTCCCAGGAAAATAATCGTGCTTAGTAAAACACACAATAATTCAGCATTGAATTAAGTTTTTTTGAAAAACTTAAAATGTTTATAAATAGGACAGATTTTTTTTTGTTATGTTAAATGGTTTACACTTATTGTGGAGGATTGATAATTATTAAAAAGTATTTGATAATTTTTGTGGTTAACAGTGTCTTCTGTCATTCTGTACCTTATTTGATTACAGTGGAAAAATTGACTGCCATTTCAACACTCCTTGAAGCCTTTGGAAATTGTAGGACTGTTTTAAACAGTAATGCTACTCGATTTACTCAGTTGTTCTCTTTAGACTTTGATCATTCAGGCCAGATTGTATCAGCATCAGTGCAAGTAAGTTAAACCTAAGTTATTCAACATTATTACTGAATCTCTGGATACAAGAGAAATTAAACAGGTTAATTTTTTAGGAAGACTTTGTAGGTAAGTTCAGTTACTGTACCAAGAATATCATCCAAATTTGACATGTAACTCTTGTTGTGGTTTCCTTTGTTGTTTTTGGCAACTTTTTTCACTGTAAATGTATGACCTATTTATCATGGCAGTATAGGCAATTTTTCTTTCTTTCAAGATTGATATTTATCAATTATGTAAACACTTAAAACATATCTGAAAACTTTATTTCCAATATGGTACTTCTCTCCTCTTACAACATTAGCTTTTCTCGTTTTCTGCTGCCCTATATATGCGAACTTTTTTTACAATGCATACAACAAGCCTTCTGCACTCCCCCTATTGGAATCAAAGATTCCAACATGTCTTTCATGCAAATCATCATGCGTCATCTCTCCACCAATAGGAAAGCACTACTATCATGTGACTTCCCATTTTATTTTCAAAAGTGTTTGATTTACTTGGTTTGCTTGCTTGCTTGCTTGTTTGGGATCAAGCATGAATTCCAAAGTTAATGTTACCCACTTACCTGGCTTTTTGAGAAGGAGTCTTCAGTCCCCTTGATATTGGGTTATCAGGCAGCCCTATCCAATACTTTTTGTTTTTTCTGTTACCACAGGGTCTATCTTTCACCTGTCCTTGCCATTTTGATCCGTTCTTTTTTGGATCCTTCGGCTGCCAACGCATCCGGTACTTCCATTTGAGCCCATTGCCTCGTGCTCTTTGTTTCACCTATCCCTTAAGGCATATTTTCTTCTCCTCTTGGCCTGCATGCGTCGTCGACTGGGTCTGTTTACTATCAACATCACCTGCACACTGTACTACCAAACCCATTTTCTCCTTTATCCGGATTGTTTCTTCCTTCCCAAGACTTTGATGGCTCATGAGGGTAACTCCTCCTTTTTGCCCATTTTCCCTTCCCTCTGTTTCTCATCTCTACCCTCTTCCTGATCCAAATATACTTCTATGTCCACTGCGTGTTCTTTGTTGTTATATTGCCCACACGGCTTCCTTCATGGGTTCCCGTTCCTGTCTTTTTATCCCATGCCAGCTCCCTTCTTCTTGGGATCTTTCTCCCTTTACCCTTACCAATTGGGTTCACTATTTAATCCAGTTGGCTTATTCCTCTTTGCCCCCTTCCCAACGTGCTTTGTTCTATGTTATCTCCCATCAAATCTGACACCTCACCTTTTACCTTGCTTCTCATCTTTGTCGGCCTTTAGAGGAGATTCTGCAGTCGGGCATGTGACAACCCCTCAGACGTTCATCTCCCATTATTTACATCTCACTTTCCTGCCTTCTTTTCTTTCAGGGGCCCTTGCTTTGAATTTTGTCTCTTAGATACCACTCTGTGGTGAGTGGTGCCTGACTAGATATTTTTTACCTACACAAATAAATTGACAATGTACGCCATGTTGATTCTTGCACTCTTTCCATGGCTCCGCACGCTCAACTTTGGAATGGGTTTTTTTCATAAGTAGGCTTGTCCCACACTGTACCACCCATGGATGGCACGGGTAAAGCAGAAGTGGATAGTTGCCCATTCCTTCCATGTCTCAATTTAATAACTCGGTATGGTCTGCTTTTCTTACCACTTGCCAGTTCCAAGCCATTGGGGTGGTTGACCATGGAGACATCCTGCTGGATTGGTTCCACATAGATGTCTATACCATTCATTTCAGAGTAGGGCAGTGGTGTTCTGCCAGTGTAGAAGGCATACCATTCTTCAGATTGAGTGACACATACCATGGAGTGAGACATCTAAATGCAGTTCACTCCTTCGATTGGGTGCCCTCATCCTAACTCTGCACGGATGTTGGTACCCCCACAGACTGGTTTTGGATACCGAGTGAACCAATCAACTTAAGTCCTCACACAGGTTTGGGGTTGTTCATCTTCCTCCATCGATTCTTCCTTTTGTGTAGTGGGTCATGGAGGGTATACTTGGAATGTTTCTATTTCTGTCCTGGGTACTCTCTCATTCTCTCTTGCAACGGGGATGTTATTGATCTTTGAATGTTTCAGACCAGTCTCACAGTTACGGTAGTTGATTGCATGTGATGGACTTCCCTCAAATACCGGATGACACATTCCCGGATCCCTTGCTGAATGCAAATCCTGTGTAGTGCCCAGGAGTTGGTGTTTTCTTCATATCCACAATTTTAGGACTTGAGGTGAAGCCAGTATGATCCTCATCCTACCCTTGCTTGAATGTTGATACCCAGCGAGAAGGTTTTGGATGTAGTTCTTGTCTTGCACTGGTCTCTTCTCCTTTTCAATGTGGGATCCTAACTAATCTTGTGAGTGGAGGGAAGTAGCATATCAGAAGTTATAATTTTACTATTATGAAAATATATTTCTGATAGTCACTTCTCTCCACTCACACTTCCCACCCTTCTTCCCAGAGTCTGCCATACTTCTATTTGATGGTTCAGTAGTAAGAGCATAGAGGGAGTCACATGATAGTAGTGCTGCCCTATTGGTGGAGAGATGATTTGCCTGAGAGACATGTTGGAATCTTTGATTCCAATAGGGGTGTATAGAAGGTTTGTGGTATGAGTTATAAAAAGGTTCACATATAGAGGGCAGCACAAAATGGGAAAGCTAATCTTGTGAGCGGAGGGAAGTACCTTTCGAAAATTCATTTTCAGTATAAATAATAACTTTTGTAAAATTGTGTTTATATTTAATGCCATCTGTTATTAGCTCTGTCTTTGTACACTTCTTTTTTTTTTCAAGAATGTTCATTTGCAACGCTAACCTGATCTAATTACTTTTTCTTTATTTGAGTTAAATGACTGTATAAGTTGTTTCATACATTAATAAACAGATATGGATTGTTTATATTTTCTGTTTAACCTTGGACTTGTTGTTAAGTGATAGTCTTTTTTGTTGTTTTAGGCATATATGGTAGAAAAAGCTCGTGTGTCTAGGAGACCAGAAGGGGAACCAAACTTCAATGTTTTTTATCAGATGTTAGAGGGCATTGATGATGCTTTGAGGTAATGTGTAACCTTAAGTTTATTGGATAGTCGCATGTGGTGAGAAATATGTTGAACTTGGAGAAATTCAAAATAATACTGTAGTTCTATGAATTTTAAATCATTCTGAGGTGTGTTATGCCCAGCAGTACAAGTAATTATGCTTGAATAAGTGCTACACATGAATTCCTCCACACCCTTTAAAGAAAGGGAATTAGTTTTTGTGCGTGTGTGTTAACTTAAGTCTTTTTCTACTTGTTACATACTTCAGAAAGATTTTACATACAACACAGCACTGTAGAGACCAATTAACCAGATATTTCTCAGTATAGTTTAACACAGTGCATTCCAGCTTCCTTTCTGACACTTGATTTTATTATTTTCTGCACTATTGTTATAGAAATAATTACTTTTTTTATGAAAACATCAATGTCGCCCCCCAGTGGCCCATCAGTATGTCTGCAGACTTACAACACTAGAATCCGGGTTTTGATACCCGTGGTGTATGTTGATATCTTGCTTCTAGGAGAGAATATCAAGTATTCTATACCATCACAACTCCCCAGTATCCCTTGACAGTAAGTGTATGTTCATATCCAGGTTCTGAGATAGAATATCAAGTATTCTGGACTATCGTAACTCACTGTTTATCCTTTGACAGTAGGTGTATGTTGATATCTTGCTTCTAAGAGAGAATATCAAGTATTCTATACCATCACAACTCCCCAGTATCCCTTGACAGTAAGTGTATGTTCATATCCAGGTTCTGAGATAGAATATCAAGTATTCTGGACCATCACAACGCCCCAGTATCCCTTGACATATTCAGCTTCTAATAGAGAATATGAAGTATTCCAAAACATACATACTTTCTCTCACACTTATAGCAAATTGTGATTGTCCAGAAGTTAACATTTTCCTACATTGAAAATGTAGTTTCAATAATACGTACCTCATCTCACACTTATAGCTATTACTCGACTGCCAGGGTTTCTTCCTTTGCCCATCTAAGCATTGGTCTGATTTTTTCCTGCATGCTTCAGTCTTTTATACCTCACTCAATTGCCCTTGTTGATATTTATTGTGTGATACTCTCCACCTACGTCAATGAGCCCTTTATTCTGGTACTGTGTATAAGCACCTCATTCAGAAAATGTTACCACTTTTTCTCGACAAAGTGTCACTAACAGGTTTCCCAGTATTATGATCATCGGAGATACTTTGAATGTTATCATGTTATCTAGTTGATTTTTGCAATAATCATTATACTTGTTAAAAAAAAAAAGAAGTAAAAATTCTTTTCTTGCAGTTGGTATGAATTTCCGGAGTATTATTTCTGGAAGGGAGGCAAATTGGGTCTCTCTTATCTCAACTCTGATATCTAGCATCTCACTACAATCAGGGGAGGAGTCACTCACAGCTGAGACTGTTAGTGATCTTATTTGTAGTGAGATGGAGACATATATTCAGATCTGTGGTGGTCCTCCAGGGGGCTCTGAGGCTGCAATTGTGGGCGATCCATCGAAATTTTTGGAGAGACATTAGATTTGCTTTTTTTTCTGACTTCTTTTAGTCTGTTGGATTTATAGTCCTCCTGTGGGACAGTGGGACATTTATGGACTCGCAACACTGGAGTCCATGGTTTGATTACTTAGGGTGGATGTGGCAGATGGTCCAAAGTTCCTTTGCTCTAACAAAACAACTTTGCCTCACAGAACACTGTTCCCATCAACAGTAATATACACAGTCTTTAAATGACTTATGAGTAAGGAAAAGGAGGCCACATTGAGATAAGCTGCCTTTGTTTTGTTTTTCATTTGTTGGTTTTTAGAGTGTATGATGTTTTAGGCTTTTTCCCAGTTTCTTTTGGGCCTTCACCTTACTTGATGTCTGAAAGGTCTGGGAGCAAATTTTTATTTTTTTTCTTCATACACAGATATTGTGGTTCATGCTGGAAGGTTTACTTCTCAGCTTTGTGTAGGAACAGTTATTCCTTATACGAAATGTTGTCGGAACTTCATTATTTAGCCTATCACTGCCAGGTGGATGCATTTTCTGACTCTCAAATAATACATCTCTTCTCGAATTTCGGGGTTCTAAAGCAGAGTTAGTAGTTCACCTGAATAGTTCCATGTCCCCTGATGGGATAGAGTAAGTCTATGGACTTACAACTCTAAAATTCAACATTTTGTTTTCCTTTCAGTTTAGTTAGAAGACTCTCAGGATCACTAACTTCATGCATGTTGGTTCAAATTTTGGCTTCTGTGATCCCCCCCTGTTGTCATTGGAGGCTTGAATTACATTTTCTCTTACAGGGGGTCATAGTTCTGCCCCTATTCGTGAGTCCCAACTCCTGACATTAGCCCTTTGGTACATTGGTACCCAGAATAGATTCTGTCTATATCCAAGGTTTCCACTGCTCAGTTGGATTCCCAACAGTGTTGGTGATTATTCTATACCTTCAGAGGCTGTGGGGGCCTGTTTTCAAGAATTTCTACATGTATGGTAACCTTAACCATGGGTCCAGGAGCACTGCAGGTTCTTGAGTCACAATTAGTCATTCAGTTCAGATCTTCATCACTGTTATCCACCCAACCTGTAGGGTTTCCATCTCCAACAGTTCATTGGGAGGATTTGGAACTTAGTTCTAGGGTTATCTGTGTTTGTTTGGTCTGGGGGGGGGGGTGAGAGAGTCATGCTAATTCTTCTGAGTTTTTATTCCTGTCAGTTGTTGGGCCTATGCAAACAGGAGATTGTTGTCTAGTTACTGATCTTCTTCATCTATATCAATGCCTAGATTCTCCAAGGTTCACAAGGTACTCATTCCTCAATCTGTGTTGATTTTTTTTACTGGTATTATAGATGTCCAAGTTGGTTGCAGTCAGCTTCTATTTACACTTTGCCAAAGTGGTGGTATTCCACCACTATAGATGTCTGTGGTGCACGAGGGTCAGGTGCTGCAGTTACAGGTTTTTCCATTCAAACTCACATTGGCTTCATGTGGGTTCTGCCGTATCATACAAGTTTTTTTTTCTCGTCCCCTTCGTTCCATCATACTGTGCGTACATCATTCCATGGAACGAGTGATTACTGCTGGCACCATCTCTTCAATTGTCAGACCATCACATCTTGATTCTACTTTCAGAAACAACCAAGGCAGGCTTTCCTTTCAGGACTGAAACATATATTCTTCCTCCAATTCAATATATCATCAGTCTGGGTATTTTTATTTTTCATTTCATCTCTCAGTCAGGCTCAGCTGACTTCCATCTGGCACAATGCTCTAGAATAGGACACCACACACTTACCTCTCCTGCTCTCACTATATGGATGGTTCTTTCTCTTCTGGGAATGTGGGAATTACTTGATTCCCTCGTGCCTTTGGGACAAGAACACAAGTGATCCTTTTATTGGTCTTTATGCAACCACGGATCATAAACATCGATTCACTGGTTCCTCACTTTTCTTAGTTTGGATTATTCTTTAATTTCAAGGGGTTGTTAAGTAGGGACTACTACGATTTGAGTTCCTCTACTACTGCCTCGTCCAGAGTTCCATTTCTTCACGAATGCCATGCTTCGGAGATGGGGTGCATATACCAACATTCAGAAATTCCCTACACAATGTTTTCATTTTTTTGCTTTTCAACAGGCAATGCCTCACGATCTAGGCTTATTAAGGGGTAAATTGTCAGGCTTCACTCTTGACACTTCTGTGGTGGTGTCTTGTGTTTATCATCAAAGAGGCACCTGGTCTAGGGGTCCTTGTTTTCAAATTCTTTATCTCCTTTCTTGGGACCAGTCCAATCTTATCACCCTTCCAGCTGGCCATGTTCAAAGGGTATCACCTGTTATAGCAATCCAAACAGATTTTCCCATTAGAATAGATGTTACATTGCATAGTTTTGTTTGATTGGCTGTCATTTTGCAACTCTAATTGGTGGGTTGGCCTCTCATTGGATCACCCAACTTCTTGAAATTTTGTCTCCAGTAATTCACCCTCGGGCTTTGGCAGTAGGTGCATTCCGTCAGGACAGGATAGGATTACAACTCTCTGCCTTCTTTCCACTTCATATGTTATCCATGGTATGAACTATGATTTGTTCCAGATCCTGTTAATAGCACCAGATTGGCTGCTACACCTGGGTTTTTGCTTCTGCAGTTCCTTCCAGTGTGTCCAACTCTTCCACTTCTTTTTTAGGTTCTCTTTGTGGAAGCAGCCATGATCTGATATGGTTCACCCAGCTACCCAGAAACTCAAGCTTCTGGCATAGTGGTCATGCTGTCTTTCACATGGCATCAGGGTTTTATTTCTAAGGTTGACTTGTATCTATCTCAGTTTATGCTTAGTCCAAAAGGCACATTTATCAATGGTAATGACATGCATATTGGCAATGGTGTATTGAGAGGGGGTTGAACCCTTTTCAATCAGTGGTGTCAACCATAACTAATTTTTTGCCCCATCTCTTTGGCAGAGGTTTTTGCATCTTCCACAATCTCCTTGTTTAAGGCATCCTTATAAACTTCCATTGGATTATCGTGACTACATATTTTTTGAGTCCCAAGTATCCTCCAGGTTCGGCATTTCACTTTGGTACTTGGTCCCAAATGACAATTCCACCTACCATTTCTATTAAGATCACATTATGTGTTCTTTTTCAACACCTGTTTGTGACCTGACTCTTATATGCTATGTATCTCCTTTACCTGCATGTTTATTTTTTTTGGCTGCTGACCTACAGACATCACCAATCGGAGTGATCTTCACTGATTGTCCACAGACCACTTTCTCATTCTCTTTACGTCTTCAGACCAGTACTTCTTATCCAACACACTGTCAGATGGTAAAGGAGTTCAGTCCTTTTCTCCAATTCATCTCATCACTATTTCTCTCTTCTATGTCTAATCAGATTTTGATCTTAGTTATGTTCAGTGAGGGTATTGAAGGTTTTGTTGCCTGCACTAACACCTTTAGAGATACTAGACAATGCTTTTTATTCTGGGCTCTCTTTGAAGGCAAGTATCTTTTGTGAGTCACATCTAATTTGATTTCACTTTTCAAGGTCCTTAGTGGCCCAGTCGAATTGCCCACTGTAGGTCATTGTGTGGACTGGTATGTGGACCTTCCCAATACCTTTATTTCACATTATTTGCCTGATCTAGCAGTCTCTTCATCTGAGGGTTTTTGTCAACCCCTTGTAGCTATCTAACTATTTCTGCTAGATTATCCAGAGAGGTGAGTATTTTTATTTCTATCTGTCAGGGTCCCTTACCTTGTTTTCACAGGATCCCACTCTGTGGCGAGTTTTGCCCAGACAGGTGTGCTTTTATCAAACCAATTCCACACTAGCAACCACTAATTCATTATACTTTATACAGGTTTCAACAGGCTCTGTAGAAATGAGGTGTTCCATAAGACTCCTTAGGAGCTGACCAGTGGTATTACTGTTCTATGATGGACCACCACTCATGGACTATCATGAGTAAAGCATAAGGGGATTCAGCCCATCCCTGATAATCTTTGAATTGAATAAATCAAGATCTGTTTGCTTTAAAAAATTTAAGAAACTTGGTTCACCTATTGCACTGTTTCTCAGGACTTCCCAATGTGCATTACCCCCTCAGAATCTACTAGTGCAGCTAGGGAGTTCTTACCACACCCAGTTTCCAGTCACTGGGGTGGTGGACTGAGGCTTTTCCTCTAGAGTGTTAGAGTGAATTCCTCCACTCTTTGAGAAGAGGGTGAAGTTGGAGGCCCTTCTACCTGGATTCCTGGATGCTTTTCCCAGATGTTGGTAGGAGTAGCACCAGCCTATGTAGGAGCCTACTCATAATACCAGTTCAGATTTGATGGTTTGTTGTCTGGTTGGGGTGTGTTTGGTCCTTCTTTTTGATCAATATTGATTCACTACATTGTTCATGGAAGGGGTTCCATATCTCCTTGTAATTCTGAATGTGGAGTGGTCCTATCCAGGGTCTTTTGTTGAGTACAGTTGTTCCATGTCCTCCCCATAATTCCAGGTGCAAGTGGAATGTACCTTGCCCACACATTTGGGAAGTGAGAGTGAATGTTCATAATTCCAGACTGGATGAGTTCTGTTTCCTGTGATTGATTAAGGCATACACGTTCCTGTCATTCCGAGCTTGGGGTGCATTTTGGATTTCTTCAGGTGGAGGAGAAGGTTTGTCCACTTTGGTGTTGCTTGCTTTCTTGCCATGATTCCGATGGCTCAGAATGCATCACTCTATGGCTACAAGTTGGGATCAACATATAAGTATGTGTGTCTATAATGTTGCAGTCCAATTGCCCTAGCCACCAATGTGGGATATAGGGACCAAGACCCCTTAATTCCAACCCTGAGTAGTGGAACCTTGGCTATCTGGTTGGGACTGGCCTATAGTGATTATCACTCAGATACAATTTCACCTACGATACAGGAATTAAGTTCAGGGTGAAGAGCATACCTGTTCTAGATGTAGTGCAGTTCCCCCACTAGGGTACCACTCTTATCTTGGTACACCCATAATCTGTATAGATAATGCCCTCATTGGCCCCTCCACCTTCTCAATATGGGGTTCTAGCTATAAGTAGCAGTGGAGGTAAGTATGTTTTGGAAGTTAACATTTTCCTAAATTGAAAATGTATTTCCAATAACACTGATAGACAAAATCAAACTTTTTTCTCTCATCAAAGATGTAAACACACTTTTCTATACCAGTTTTGCATGCTGATTCCAAATCTGTTTTCAGGTTTTCTTCTAGCACATCTAGTTAAATGTATACAGTACACACTTATGAAAAAAAGAAATATACAACAATTTAAATTATTATTAAGGCAATAACTTTTGAAATTTCATTGGTCTAGAGGAATACCAAAAACAGATTTGGAATCAGCGTCCCAAGTGCTATCTAGTCCACCCATAATTATATCTGATGAAAATGACTTGTTGACCAGTATAATCCTTACCTCCACTGACACTCTTCCGCCCTTCCTCCTCACTAAGAGGCTGTGTTAGTGACTCGGATGGAGTCAGTCTCGAAAAAATGACAACATTATCTGAATGAGATGCTTATATACAGTACCAGGACAGAGGGTACATTGACATAGGTGGAGAGTATCACAAGATAAATATTGCCAAGGGCAGTTGAGTGGGGTATAAAAGACTGGAGCAAGCAAGAAAAAATCAGACCAATGCTCAGATGGGCAAAGAAAGAAACACTGGCAATTGAGTAACAGCTGTAAGTGTGAGAGGAAGTAAGTGTTATTGGAAATATATTTTTATTGTAGAAAAATGTTCCATGTTTATCCTTTGACAGTAGGTGTATGTTGATATCCATCTTCTAAGAGAGAATATATAAATACATTACAACTTTCATCTCTCCTGAATCCCTCAGTATGTTAATGGTGGAGTAATTTTTCATGAAATAATGATAAGCACTTTTAAGTGTTCAGCTTAACAGTATCTTTTAAAACCTTAACGGTAAGAATGACCATTAGTGATATAGACATTTGCAGCTCATTCATTCAGATGTTGTAAGCCATTGAGTTATTGTGCATATCATTAATAGTCATTGAAGTACTTTATTATTTCAGTAGATGCGTGTAAATTATGTTTCATGAAGCTGCTATTATAGTGTCAAGTGAAAGTTGTGTGAAATAATATTTGATTTTTCTACCCATAATGTAGTTTTAAATAAAGAAACCCAGTTAACCTCAGAAAAGTAAATTTATTTTCTGAAGATAATCAAATTATTGGATATCTGTAATTTGGAGTCATGTGTTGTTTATCTTTGGAAAAATGCTTTTATCTTTTGTGTCTTATCTTGTATATCATACTTTTAAATATATTTAGTAATGCATATTATGTAATTAAACCATAAATAAAGTGTTTTAGAAGTATATAGTGTAATTGCAACTGATTCAAGATATTTTTTATTGCTGTAATCCACATAAAAGCTTTAACTAGAGATAAAAACAGTTTCATTTTCATTGTTTGGATTTATGGATTCAATGCCTTGATTTTCTTGTTACATAAGTTATAAAAATTCAATTTCTTGAAAATTTAATAATTGTTTGTTTGTGTTTGTCTTTTAGACTTCTAAGAACTTAGTTTTTTATCCTGTTTTGGTTCTAGGAAAGAACTTCATTTGGAAAATTTGGAAGAACCAAACATATTTATGTCACCATTACAAAAAGTAAGATCATTTTTTATGGTTTTGGTTTGTTAGTTTACATATTATACTTGAGGTTATAAAGTGTTCATATTTTTAATTACCTGTAATTATGGAGAGTTGACATTTCTGAGAGTAAAGTGTGCTTCTGGCATTAAATAAAACTTTATTGTACAATAAAACATATAAGATTATTTTGAAAGTGAAACAAAAACATATTTCTTGAAACTTTCAGGTAGAAGATAAACACAGAGCCGGTTTGTCTTGGGCTTTCCTTTGTGCAGCTCTACAGAATTTGAATATTCAGGATGCAGAAGCGAAGGCCATATGGAGCATCTTAGCAGCAATCTATCATCTTGGAGCTGCCGGAGTATCTCGTGGTAGAGCATATTTATCATCTAATAAGAATTAGAGTCGGTAACAATCACTGTCAGATTCTTTCATGCATTGTTTAGCCAGAAGTAGAGTATTCAAGGTTTGCTACTATTAAACGTGTAGCAGGAGTCAGAATACTTCATTAAAAATTCTGATTTTTTTTTGTCTACAAATGTCTCTTAATGATAACTGAAAGCTTCCAAATTTATGTGAAAATGTACAAAATATATTAGAAGTTATAGTGTGGATACTATAAAGGTCAATTTTGGGTCATGAATTTGGCCGATTCAACCAAGCCCATATAGAGAGAGTTAAACACTTGGGTAAATTATTATGGCTTTCTAATGATCTTACATTTAATGTACAGGAATTGCAAATTAGGTAAAATAGCTGTTTTTAAGAACCAAAAGTTTAAACTTTTAAAAACAATCTGTTTTTTAATAGAGAATCTTATATATTTGCTACTTTAAATTATAAACTACACTTTCCTGATAAGTTTATTGACATATATTGATAAAAAGAAGAAAAAAATGAAGTTTGAATGTAACCATATAAATAGTCAGGAAATGTGCATTTCAATCTGATTGTACAGAATGAGTTAAGACAATTATTTGTTTTTAGTTATATTTAGCATCTAAGGTGTATTAATAGTAATTGTTTAATTTTAAGTACTTAAACTACGGTATAATATTGCAATCTGATTTTTGTTATTATTATTCATTACAACCAGTTGTAGTTGAACTTTGTACTCAACAGAATTTATCTACGAACTTCAAAATCTGCAGTTTCTAAAAATACTTTATTTGTTAATAAAGACCTAGTCAGTAAACTTTGAAGCTAGTGGCATTTTATATATGAAATTGTCTTGTTTTAATATCACCAACTATCAAGAACATCTTTCTCTATATAGTATACTATGTCAGCTTTGTTATTATATATTTTAGTTTAGAATGCTGTGTGGTTCTCATTTTTAAATATTTATATACATTATGTATTATATTGTTATCTGGTTTTTCAGATTGTATTATAATGTGTAGGACCAAACAGAGGAAATGGGTTTTAATGAATTGTAAATATTGCATAGTTATACTTCTTGAAAGATATTAGTGTGAATTACATGTTGATTTTCCTCTTATTTATTTCAAGAGTAAATATAGCTTTAAAAATCTGTGAAGGACTAATAAAGTTTATAACGTTTCTAAAACAGCACTCTTGAACAAAGCCCAGTTTGCTCGACCCCAGAGTGCACAAAAAGCTGCATCATTGCTGGGAACTTCAGTAGAAGACTTAGCAAAGATCATTTTTAGTATTGACTTCTTAGGTTCTGCGAAAAACTCTCCAAGGTTGGTTTCAAGTTTTAATGAATATTTTTTGCTATAAGTTACAATATGACGTATAGTTATCTGTAGTGTTACATGTAGTCACAATATGATATATAGTTGTATGTGGTGTTACATGTAGTCATAGTATTACTTATAGTTATGTATAGTGTTACACCTAGTCACAGTATGGTATATATATATAGTGCTATTTAAATATATGTACATATATAGTGCTGCTCTTGTAGTAACTGTGAAGTTTAAATATGTATATGATGGTATACTTGTATTAATATTTCTAGATGAACAATACTGGTCTTGATATTACCTTATGTATACATCAAGTGAAGATTCCTTATGTATATCGGTAATTTTTGACATTTTTTTAAATGCAGTAACTTTTCACCTTATCATAGTCTAAACAACATATGGCCAGAGTAATTAGCTTCTTGTACTGGGGATCTGATTGCCTGGGGTTCAAAATGAAGTACTACCAAACACACTTCTTACTTTCAGCTGTGGTTTTCTTGTACGAGTGACAGTCGATCCTAATTTTTGGTTAAGAATAGCTACTTGAGGTGGTAACTGCTTTTACATTTGTCTGCAGTATATAATTAGGGATGGCTATGTCTACTTCAGATGGTAAGTGCTTTTACTTTTGTCTGCAGTGTATAATTAGGGATGGCTATGTCTACTTCAGGTGGTAAATGCTTTTACTTTTGTCTGCAGTATATAATTAGGGATGGCTATGTCTACTTCAGATGGTAAGTGCTTTTACATTTGTCTGCAGTATATAATTAGGAATGGCTATGTCTACTTCAGATAGTAACTGCTTTTACTTTTGTCTGCAGTTTATAATTAGGGATAGCTATGTCTCAACTACAGGAGTCTCTGACCTAGCCTTTTAACATATTGTGTGCTTACTGGTGGGAGGAGACAACAAACTAGACTTATTACTGGGTTGAGACAACAAAATAGACTTACCAGTAGGAGGAGACAACATCATAGACTTATTACTGAGTGGGACAACAAAATAGACTTATTACTGAGTGGGACAACAAAATAGACTTACCAGTAAGAGGAGACAACATCATAGACTTATTAC